>NC_087207.1:65647923-65680877 GCF_015104395.2 Macrobrachium nipponense
CTAGGTTCATCTTCAGTCAAGTGAAGATGACTGAAGATGAACCTAGTACAAGGTTCGAAAGCTCTTATTATTAAAGACTGTATACATCACATGCGATATTATTGCGGACCTGCAATCAATTCTTGGATTATTTTTGTTAAGTATCTGCTTTGTTTAATGACTGTAATTGTACCTTTATTACAGACTATTTTTTTAAGTTACATATGATATATCCGTTATAAAGTCAAACAAGAAACTCCTTGATCCATTTGAGGCAAAATAAAATGAAGTCTTTAAGCTTCACCATATCTTCTAGATATGCCAGTATATCCACCAAAACATTCTGGAGCTAGAAAAACAGATTTTTTATTTTCCTCCCATGTGGAAGAAATGTATGAAAATGAAGACTGATCACTAAATAACGTAATATGCATTCCAATACATAAATATGGCAAATCCTCTTTTATAACCAGCCCTCGACCGCCACCACCAATTGAATGCCTTCAATTAATGGAGGCTGTTGCAGTTTACAATTCTATAAATTTAACCTTATCTCTTACCTTCGGCACAAGGTTAATTAGACCGAGTCGAAATGCAAAACAATTTATCTGATAAGACGCTTGTTATTGCATAATGACGTCATGGATACGAAGAATTTAACGGTCGGCCAATAAATATGCTAATTTGCTGAAATAAAGCGACATTAACTTCATGATAACTTCATGCGCAACTATCAGCAAGTTTGCAGACACTTTCCTTTGTTCTTGGTTGCTAAGACAGTCAGTAGAACTGGTGCTATGAAATAACGATAACGGTGCTCGGAAATCAGAAAAAGACTTTCCCTTTCTTTTAACTAGAAGATGGCGATGTATGTCCTTGTTTTATGTTAAATGTCCTTTTTTATAATTAAATATTTATCCCTTGAAGTCCGTATCACTGACTTACCACATAAATCTATTATTATTTAAGTTCCCATGAATATGCTACTTGGGTCGTGGTTATCGTACATAGGTTAAAAGTAGATTCCTCCACTAACAGCTGATTGTGCTTAACAATGAACTCGACAGAAAACTTTAAGAAGACTCCTTTATGTTTCTCTTAGAAATTACAAAACAACTGTTACTTGCACAATAGTAGGTATTTTAAGTAATTCTGAACATTGGATTTTAAAGACTATTTTAGTTACCCAAGTATTTTTCATTGCACGTTGAATTTTGCTTGGAACAAAAGCTGGACCTATATCGTATTTTACTGGCTTTTGTATAAATGCTCTTTTTGTGATGCAAGCTGGTCTTGTCTTCTTTTTGTTTGTAATACGCTTCTTAAAATACGCTTCTTAATATTACAAACCTGTGCCAAACTGGGCTTGACCCATTTATTTTTATGTCTATGTTTTAGTTTGGAAAATTTGCATATCTTTTATGTACAATTATTCAACTTGCCTTAAGTTATCACCATATAAGTATTGAATTGTTTCGTCGAATTTTCTGCTTTTTTCTGAATTTATATCAGATAATGATAAAAAATATACTAATACATCATACTATTTTAGGTAATGTGCCGGAGTTCTTTAAGGCTTTTGAGCGGGTGGCCACTAGGTGGTCTTGGCCCACTGAGATGTGGACTGTATTAATCCAATGCAGGTTGGTAGGTAAGGCCATTCGCCAATAAAATGCTTTGGAAGAGTGTGTGGCCAGAGATTATAGTAAAGTTAAGGCGTTGAATCTCATGGCATATGACTTGGTCCCTGAGGCTTATAGCCTGAAATTCCGAAATTCTATGAAGGAGGAGCAGTTTGACGACTGGGTATAGAGTAGACAGGTGGTCTCCTTCTCCTCCTTGAGGGAGCTGATGCTACTTAAGGGGTTTAAGAAAAGTTGTAGTAAAGAACTTAGGATTCACCTGACCTTACCTTACCTTACCTTACAGACCTTACATCTTGTTCGAGTTGCCCCAGGTCCCTCAGTGTGAGGCACCTCTAATGTCTACCAGAGAGTTGCTAGTACATCTTCCGGTATATTTTGCATCTTCCAATCTTGGATGGTCTGGGATGCAGTTTAGATATTTGTCGAGCTTATTCTTAAACACATCTACGCT
Organism: Macrobrachium nipponense; assembly: GCF_015104395.2. Lineage (NCBI taxonomy): Eukaryota > Metazoa > Arthropoda > Malacostraca > Decapoda > Palaemonidae > Macrobrachium > Macrobrachium nipponense. The sequence continues at coordinate 65,650,000 of NC_087207.1, forward strand.
CACTCCTGTTATATTCCTCAGATGAGCTGGCAACGCATTGAATAGACGCTGCATTATCGATGCTGGTGCGTAGTGGATTAATGTCCTGTGTGCTTTCCTTATTTTTCCTGGTATAGTTTTGGGCACTATTAATCTACCTCTGCTGGCTCTTTCTGATATTTTTAGCTCCATGATGTTTTCAGTTATTCTTTCTATCTGTTTCCACGCCTGAATTATCTTCTCCTTTCTGTTCTATATAATTTTAAGGATTGTAGTCTTTCCCAGTAGTCAAGGTCCTTAACTTCTTCTATTCTAGCTGTAAAGGACCTTTGTACACTCTCTATTTGTGCAATATCCTTTTGATAGTGTGGGTACCGTATCATATTGCAATATTCAAGTGGACAGAACATATGTTTTATAAAGCATAATCATGTGTTCAGCTTTTCTTGTTTTGAAGTGCCGTAACGCATTCCCATTTTTGCTTTAAATTTTGCCAATAGAATTGCTATTTGATCGTTGCATAACATGTTCCTATTCATCATCACACCAAGGTTTTTAACTGCTTCCTTATTTGTGATTGTCTCATTATTAGGTCCCCTATATGCATATAGCTTTCCTTCTCTGTCTCCATAGCTTATTGATTCAAATTTATCAGAGTTAAATACCATCCTATTTACCTCTGCCCAATCATATACTTTGTTAAGGTCTCTTTGTAGCGCATTCCTATCTTCATCACAAGTAATTTTCTCTACTTATTGTTGTGCATCAGCGAAACTACTCACTACCGAGTCCTTAACATTACTGTCTATGTCTGCAATCATAATAACAAACAGTAATGCAGCTAACACCGTACCTTGTGGCACACCGGAAAGTTACCTTAGCTTCATCCTTTAGATTTCTCATCGTTTGCAATAACTATCTGTTTTTCTGTTGTGTAAAAATTCTTTTAACCATCTTCCTACTTTATCCACTATATTATGTTTTTCTAATTTTCTTCGCTAATATATTATGGTCTACCTTGTCAAAAGCTTTTGCAAAGTCTAGATAAACCACATCTGTTTCATTTCTGCTTTTCATATTTTTGTATATGATTCTCACGGTGGACTAACAATTGGGTTTGTGTACTTTTTCCGGGTACGAAACCATGTTGTCCTAATTACAGCTTATTTTTTATTTTTTAAATGTTTCATAATATTTTTCTTCATTACCCTTTCATACACTTTCATAATATGTGATGTTAGACTCACAGACTATAATTATTTGCCTCTAGTCTTGATCCACTAATTGAATGTAGGGGTAATATATGCTAATTTGTGCTCATCATAAATCATGCCTGTATCTACTTTTGTCTTAATAATATTGCAAGTGGCTTTGCGATAGTGTGGACTACTTTCTTTAACAAAAATAGCAGGAACTCCATCAGGCCCTGCCACAGCTCCATTTTTAATTTCATAATAGCCTGCACAATATCAAGCTTCCATTAATTATAATCTATGTCAGCTAAAATATTCACTATCTTTTCGTCCCTTACTTCTATATCATTATCTTCATTATCTATTCTAGGGGTGAATTCTCTCATATATCATTCTGCCAATATGTTGCAAATTTCCTTTTTTTTCATTCGTTAATCTCCCTTCAATTCTTAAAGGGCCTATTTCTATTCTTCTTTTATTCATCTTTTTTGCATATGAGTATAATGTTTGGGGTTTTGCTTGATATTTACTAGGGTTTTTCTTCCAAGTCCCGTTTTTCCTTTTCTTTTGATTGTATAACTTTTTATTCTGCATTTTCTATCTTAATTTTAGTTCTATAACTTTCCATGCATTTTTTTTTTTTTTTCTGTTTTGCAAGACCTTTTTTCCACTTTCTGATTTTCTGGAACAAGATCCTTCTGTCTCTTGGTATGCATGACTGATGTTTATTTTTCTTCTTCGTATATATTTATCCACTATTTTCTCTAATATTTTATATAATATCTCTGTATTTACCCTTATGTCATCACTTACGAAAATGTTATCAATAAACTTTGTTTAATTCTTCATTTATTTCTGACCATTTTATATTTTTACAGTAGAAGTTTGTATTTTCCATATCCTTCCCACTTTTTCATTTCTTGCTTATCTGTTTTTCACTTGCTTTGGAATGGACTGTTAATTCTATGACATTTTGGTCTGAAAAATACTCGCATTATAAACTATTATTTCTTTAACATAATTCATCTCATTCCAAATACTAGGTCTAAAGTATTTTCTTTCTTGTTGGCAGGTGATTTATTTGTTGAATGTTGTATTCTAGTTAGCATATCTAATAGCTTTTCGAATTGCCTCTTATTTTCTGCACTACTATTACTCTCTTTTTTTATATGTATATGGAGGAGGTTAAAGCATATAGCTTAAGTAAAGCTGCTCAGATAGCTGATGAGTTTGTGTTAACACACCGTGTAGGTAAACGTAGTTTTAGTCCATCAGCCTTTAAATCCCAGTCTGCCAGGCCGAACAATAATTGGAGATCCAATAAACCCCTTTAAAACAAAGGTTGAATAGCTAGCCAGGGAAATAACCCAAGTGGAAGGAACACACGGGAGGGTGTTTTCCCAGAGTAATCAAAGTTCTAGTAATGTTGGTAGAGCTAGGGGAACTTGTTTTTGGTGCCACGAGCAGGGTCCCTTTCAAGCTCGGTGTCCCGCCCAGAGGAGGTATCGTAACGGAAGGGGAGGTAACAGCAATGTCCCCATATCTTTAATTGCTAATGCCCCTACTACCCCTAATGCTGAAGTTGAGTTCCCCAGGAACTGAAGGAAGGGTATGTTTAGTGGTAGTGGAGGTGAAATAAATCAGTCACCTACTAGCTCTCCTTTGTGACTTTTTGACAAATATATTGGCCTGGCAATTTGGTTATTGATAGTAAAGTTGTAAGGGTGAAATTCTTAAGGGACACTGGGTCTGCTCGAATCATTGGTGTTGTCAAGGGTTTTGAATGGATGTTGGTGAGCATTCTGGAAATTAGGTGGGGTCCTGGGTGGGTTCCCTACGATACAATGGTTTCTGCGCCTTTGGTGAAGGTAGAGGCATTCTTCCCAGGGTATCACAAGGTGACAGAATTGGTAGTGGTAGAGTAGTACCCCACCATCCCTGGTATTGACGGCATTTTGGGAAATGATATGTTTGAATGCCCGAGGTTAAGAATTATTCCCAATAGTGTCCGTAACTGCAAGTCCTGTGGCAATTACCACTCGAGCTTCTGCAAAGGCTGCTGCCACCTTATAGGATGAGGATAATTTAAACTTAAGTAGTTTTAGAGGTAGAGGTAGAGAGACCCAGGTCTGTAGGTAGTAGTAGTAGTAGTTTTATGAATAAAATATTTAATCCTGATTGTGACTGTGTAAGCTTTAAGGCTGAATTCAATTATGAATTAGGAGGTAATATGGATGATTTAACAAAACCAAGGTTCTGTGTGATTAGAGGTTTGTTGTATAGTTAGTTGTCCGGTGGATCACGGCCTAAGCCAAACCTCTCAAGTAGAGCAGATTGTGGTACCTTCAAAATATCAGAATGATGTCCTTATTTTAGCTCATGAGGATTCCTTTTCTGGTCATTTTGGAGTTTGTAAAACACATAGTAGACTGGCAAAATATTTTTGGTGGCCGGGATTGAAATCCTCAGTGAAGAAATTTGTAAGATGTTGTGAAACATGTCAAGTAATGGGTAAACCTAATAAACCTATTCCTAAAGCCCCTTTGCATCCAATTCCTGCAATTGGGGATCCTTTTGCAGAGTTGGTTGTTGCCCCGAACTAAATCTGGATTTACTTATCTTCTGACTATAATGGACAGAGCGTCTAGGTTTCCTGAAGCTTTTCCTATGAGGAAAATTACATCTTAAGTAGTGTTTGAGAAACTAATAGAATTTTTTTCCAGGTATGGGTTACCTCGTAAAATTCAAACCAATTGGGGCACGAATTTCACGAGCAAGGTATTTAAAGGTAAATGTGCAGAACTGGCCATTCAGTGCTTTACCAGTGCACCTTACCACCCAGAGAGTCAGGGCGTAGTGGAAAGGTTCCACCAAACCCTCAAGTCTATTCTAAAAAATTACTGTTATGAGCAAGGCGAGTATTGGCCATAAGAAAGAATTGAATGTTGGTGAGTTCGTTGAGGACCTGTGGAGGAGATTATCAGCTGCCTGGAAATTTGCCCAGGATAATTTAGTGTTGTCTCAGGCCTCAATGAAGGAAAATTATGAAAAGAACAGTAAGGCACGTTCGTTTGAGCCTGTGAGCTTGTTTTGGTTTTGAGTACAGACTCGGACAATTTTCTGGAACCTAGGTATAAGGGGCCTTGGAAGGTACTCCGGAAATTGTCTGATGTCAGTTATGAAGTGGACGCTCCTGGGACCAAACGTAAATGCCGGATATTCCATATTAATAGATTGAAATCTTACACAGTTGGTAGACTTGACCCCCTAGCTATAGTATATGAGCCAGTGTCTTTAGTGTTAGAACACACGTTAGAAGAACCAGCCGACTTGTTTTGCCAGGTATCTTCAGATGCTCTTGCAAGTAATATGCAAAATTTGGAAACATTAGTAAAGGGTTTGGAGCATCTGGAGGGTATCCAGAAGGATGACATGATGAAATTAATATCTTCTTTTTCAGACTTATTTCAGGCCTCTCCAGGTGAAACGTCCTTGCTCCAACATGATGTTGATAGGAGCAGTGCTTCCCCAGTCAAACAAAGTCCTTATCGATTAAATCCAGAAAAGCGTGATATTGTCGAGAAGGAGATAAAGTATATGTTGGAGCATGATTTAATTAGACCTTCGGTAAGTTCTTGGAGCTCACCTATTGTACTTGTTAAGAAACCTGACGGGCAGTTTCGCATGTGTGTGGACTACCACAAGGTCAATGCTAATACAAAGAATGACTTTTTTCCCTTTGCCACATATAGAGGACCGTCTTGATCGGATAGGACCTGCTAAGTTTATAATTAAATTGGATTTTTTAAAGGGGTATTGGCAGGTTCCCCTATCTGATCAAGCTTGTGAGATTTCCGCTTTTGTTACGCCCTTTCAGATGAAGAATGCAGCGTGTACCTTCCAGCAGTTGATGAACAGAGTTATATGTGGTCTGGAGGGTACAGAAATTTATATAGATGATTTGGTTATTCACAGCAATGACTGGCAGACTCATTTGGTGAGATTAAGGAAGGTATTTGAGGCCTTGAGAGCCGCTGGTCTTGTTGTAAATTTGAGTAAATGTGAATTTGGTAAAGCCAAGGTGTGTTATCTAGGTCACGAGGTTGGCTTGGGTCAGTTTACTCCTAAACAAGCTAACCTCGAGGCTCTATTAAATTTGCAAAGGCCCCACAATGTTAGGGAGCCTCCGGATAATTTCAGGTATGTTGGGTTATTATAGGAGATTCATCCGGAAGCATTCTCTGACCTTGCTCAGCCCCTTACTCAACTATTGCAAAAGACAAAAGGAAATGTGAGGAATCTCTTTTAAAACTCAAAACTATATTGATGTCTAACCCCATTCTAATGTATCCTGGCTTTCAGAAACCGTTTATTGTGGTTGTAGATGCCACTGGTGGGTATAGGTGGAGTACTTTTTCAAAGACATGAAGATGGTGAAGTGCGTCAAGTATCATACTTTAGTCGTAAGTTGCTGGATGCTGAGAGAAGGTATTCTACCATCGAGAAGGAGGCACTAGCTTTAATTCGTACCTTGGTTCATTTCAAACCATATGTTTCTCATTTTTCCTTTCCCGTAGAAATTTGGACGGACCATAACCCTTTGGTGTTCATCGAAAGAATGAAAGGTTCTAAGCAGAGGATTCTGCGTTGGGCTCTTCAGCTGCAGGAGTTTCCTTTCAGAATTAAGCATGTTAAGGGTGTTGATAACTGTATTCCTGATGCCCTTTCTAGGATGTAAGTCTGGTTATTTCTCTTCTCACCTCGCCCTTCTCATTTCTCCTTCGCGGTTTGTATTGAAAATATTTAAGGTAGTCAATTTTTGATCATGTTTAAAATGGTGTATGGATTCGGGCTTTGTCTTAAGTCTGTTTCATTATGTTCTGAGTTTTGCTTCACCTTATTATTTTTCCCTTGCAGGATGCTTTAGATTAAGTTTTTTTTTCCCTTGCAGGATGTTTTAGATTAATTCGTCTATATGGTTATCTTCTAATATGTTATATGATTGTGTGATACTAAAAAAAATGCATTCTATTTGAATAATTTTTTTGAGGGGGAGGAAGGTGTCATATTAACGTAATTTATTGATTGTTTATTTTCTTAAATCAGCTTTGTACCTAGTTTTAAGTGTTTTTTCTCTTATATTCAGTTCAGCAGCTGCCTTTTTTTACGTCAACGTAACGTTCAGTTGTTTTGCTCAGTGATTCCTCCTCTTGTTATGAATTGCCTAACTATCGTGTTAATGATAGTTTTATTTTGTTTCCGAGTTGGAATGGAACTGTAGTGTGGTGAGTGGAGGCCGGCCTAAAATAGTTCGGGCCTGTATAAGCTTCTGGTAAGCTGAAAAACTATGGAAGTCGCCTTATAAGTACTTAAAAATACTGAAGGGAAGTCAATTCATACACCTTTGAAATGTTTAAATTTAGTTATTTATTGCAAATGTGTCAAGTGCATGACACAGGGCTCTTCCTCTTCAATAATCAGCTTCTCCTCCATACCTGGATGGGAAATACAGAAATTGCACGTTAGTGGTGAAGCCTAAGAATTAATTTAAATTATATAGGTAAGAATAATATGGCAAGAAGCACTTATACATAGGAAATATGCAAACTGTTACCTTACTGTAAGTAGGTCAAGACAAGAAAACCAAGTATGACAACCAAATCAAGGCTGGATAATCCTATCCTGAATAATATAATATCCGTGTAAGTTTGCATTAAAGGAGATTCTTGCAATTTTATGTTGACTTATCCAGAAATAACAAATAGTAGCTTACCACTATGTACAATAAACCCATGAACAACCTTCAGTAGAGTTGCGAAACCACTGTAAGGACAAGAGAAATCCTTTATAAACTATTAAACATTCGTGAATATCCGTACTCTACCGATGGCAGGTAGGAAGGACTTAATAGGCAGCGACAAAGGCTCAAAGAGATTGTTACGATTACCATTCAGCATTTGCCCCAAAAAATACTTGGTACTCACCGTAGTCCATCCGAGCAAGAAGGGATGAAGTCAATGCTTAGTGAAACGTGACTTTTCTCCACAAATCATCCACTAAGGTGAATCAAAGTCGAGACGATGATGAACAAATCAGTCGTAGGAGGCAGAGCACATCCAGGTGGCCACCAATTACGCCGTCCAAATTATGGAACCAAGGGAATACTTCACAAATGCCTCCTTGAGGGGACCCTTGATTCTTAATAACATTCTCAGAGCCTCGTCCAAGACATCCTCCAGGAAGACAGACTCACTCTGACGATGGAAGACGGGCTCAATGGCATACGGGTATGTGGTGGGTCCTACAGGATAGCTCACTGCCCTAATGCTCTGACAGGACCGCCCGGACTGACCGGACTGGCAGAACTGCCTCGACTGCTGAGACTGCTTGGACTGCTAGTACTGACTTCTCACGCATTCACCGATCTCGAAGTTTCCTCGTAAACAACAAAAAGAGGAGGAGTCAACAATTTGCTGATCATAACTATGGCAGCAGGAAGGACTGTAAGCGGTACCAAGTACTTGATTTTACTTATTTTGGTAAATACTAAAATTCCATATTTACGAATCCTTCCTGCCGCTGTAGGCAAGTACATTAAAATTTATTTATTCTGTATAGTCCTGGGGAGAAGATGGAAACTTTTCCAAAGAAAAAATTTTCATCCACTAATAAATGTACAAAATATGCATGGACATACAGTAAAATTTAAAATTAAAAACAAAAAATGAATTAGTGAAGCATTTGTCTTGTCCTCGCCTCACTGGTTTCTGCAGCTTTCCTGCGGGTGGGGACGTGAGGATTTACCTAAAAAATTATTTTCAGGAAAATTATTTTCAGGGGAAAGACTGTCAGGACAAAAAATGGGTGTTCTCCAACATGGGGATAAGGTTAGAAACATGAATCTTGGTGGTCTGACCGGTTTTCCCTTTTTGACCAAAGCATGGGTAACTTCACCCAGATCATTAAAAAAAATCTTCAAAATTATTCCTAATGGATAATTACTTCTTTTAGTATATTCTTCCTTTATTAGAAACGATATCTCCTACTTTGTCAGTTTGTGTGAGATGGGACGATATTACTTTTCTATCAACAGCTTGATGAATTAGAGTACCTAAAAAATTCACTATGGTAGGTATCTAACAATGCATCTCGGACTTTACATAATTTAAACATAATTTTTAGAAATATCTGAAACATGACAATTGGCAGGATTAAAATCTGGATCCTCTGGAAAAAGGTGTAACTCTGGAATCAAATTTTAGTGAAGTCAACTCATATCCTCTGATAAGCTGTTCAGGTGTTATAGGCTCTGGTACATAATCAATGTAGTCATCTCTTAAAGCCTCTTTAAAGGCTATCGGTCGTCTGTTAACGAGATGTATGATATTACACACAAGAAATTCGAAATCATAAAATGAAAGTACATTGTTTTTGATAGCTCCAAAGATTAATCGTTTTACCATCTTAACACATACTTCGACCAAAGAACCCAGCTGACTGCAACCCTTAAAATATTGTTGAAAGGATAAAGGTTTCACACAGTTTTCTTCAAAATACAATTGAGTCTGAGAGTCATTAATGAAAGAGCTTATAATATTAGCACCTGCTACCAACTGCGTTCCTAAATCACTGATACACAACTGGGGTATGCCATATTCAAAACAATGTAATTGGAAAGCTCTAAGAAAATCTGATACATTCAAACTTCTGCAGACCTTTAGATTAATGGCCCTTGACCAAGTACAAGTTATGCACAATAACCATATTTTCTGTGTCACCTTTTCATTTTTTACGTTGAAAGGTCCTAAATAGTCAACAAAAACATTTGCAAAGGGAACTGTAGGAGGATCTGATCGGAAGTCTCTATAGGAATTTTGATTTAATTTTATGGTACGATTATTAAATCTTCGACAATGAACGCATTGCTTGAGAACTTTTTTGACAACTGAAAAATGTTTAGGAATATAGTAATACCTTCTAAGCTCAGTTAACACAGAATAACAACCTGAATGTAACAATTTTACAGTGCGTCCCAAATAATCAACTTAGTTAAATGACTGTCTGGATGTAATAGCACTGGAAATTTGCCGTTAATATTATAATTCCACTTCTTGAACTTACTTTTCACTCTTAAAATACCCTGTTCATCCATAAATAAATTTAGCTGCGTTATGACCGGAGGAATCTCTTTCTTGGCATTCATACCAGTTTGAAAATACGAATATACCTCAGGGAAATACTTACATTGTTCAACGTGTAACAAATGACTCAGAGAGGAGGCAAAATAGTTAGTAACTGGAGAACAAGGAATTCCTGCCTTTAATTTCCACTTGTGTAAGGCCAAAAATACTCTACGATAAACTAGTAGAAGTCTCCGTAAACAAGAATAACTTTCCAAATCAACAAGGTGGTTTAAATTTTCGGTAGCACTAATTAAGGGAGACTAATGAATCTCCGTGGCGACCTCAAATGCTGGGATAGTAATCGACAATTCGGGGACTTCGGTCAAGCTAATGTCTGGGCCTGTAAAAATACATGACTTAAGGAGCTGATTATGCGATACACATCTAGTAATTATGTCTGCAGGGTTATTCTTACCAGAAATAAAATTAAACTTGACAGGATAAATTTTCACAATCTCTGTATATTATTAATTCTATTCAAAACAAAGGGAGAATGTTTATTTAATTTGTCTAGCTTCAAAGACGCAGAATTTAACCAATGTAATGCACAAAGAGAATCTGTATAGGCCATAATATTCTCAATTTCTATGGGTCTTATGCAAGACGGGCCAGATAAATCTTTGTAAATATCCAGAGCACACTCAACACTTAAGTGGACGGCATTTAGTTCAAGGGCAGGTATCGATTTATTCTTTAACTGTTTATTAACCAGTCTGTTCTTGGCATGAATAAAACTTAGATGGCCTGTATCAATATGCTGCAAATAAATAACACAACCGTAAATATCTCTACTTGCATCTGAAAACACAAAAATGTTATATTTACCATCCCTAGGACCTACAGATCGTTGAACTCTTATAGGAGGAGCTCTATTTATTTGTTTGCAAATGTTGCTCCATTCTCGCTGCAAATCTGTAGCCAAGACTGTATCCCAGCTTAAATTTTTCTGGCACTGTAGCTTAGCATAAATAATCTGCAGCGATTTAAAAACAAGGCATATTAAAGCCAAAAATATCAAACTGAGAAGCAATAGTTTTTTGTAAAATTGACCTCTTAGTTTTGGCACTTGAATCAAGGCTATAGGGTTAGTAAAAATTTCATCAGAATTCCTGTCCCATGTTAGTCCAAACAATTTACTGGTGCTAGGGGTAACTTCTTCGGTCTCTCCGTCTATTTCCATCTGTAAGGCTATATCATTAGTAACAACCTGCTGAATATAAAACCTATAAGGTTTAAAATACGAGAAGCTGTTGGTACGACCATTTCAACTCCTCGGAAGTATTAACATTAATAGCCCCATTATCCATGTAAATAAGCGAATAAATGGACCTTTTCAAGCCCGATATGCGAGGATCCTCAGAGTGCTGCAAAATCAAAATGTAATAAAGAGCCATCATTAATAAAAAAGGACTACATCGAAGACCAAAAGGTAATCTCATATTCTTGAAAGCTACTAATGAAAACTCACCTTTGTCGACATTCTTGAACCAAAAAAATAAAAAAATAAAGTTTAGCCTGGTCATTTTCGGTCAAAGCCAACATATTGAAAGCTTTCTTAAGATCAAAAATAAGTAATTTCTGTCAAATCTCAGATTCAAAAATGACGAAGATAGCTTTTGGTTTAATGCAGGTCCAGAATACATACACTGATTATGAGACAAAGAACTACAGTCTACCGAGTCTTTAAGATTCGATAAAAAGACCACCCTACACTTTGTGGTGACTTTGTCGGGTTTAAATATTGGCATGTGAGGCAGAAAGGAATATTGAGGATTCTCAGTTTTAAAAATATCAAGATCACGGATGGATGGGTTCAAATAATTCCTGCGTTAATCTGTTCCCTTATGGTCTGATCAACGAGTTTGTAGAAGACCATCGCGCTGTTTAAGTTTCTAAAATTAGACTTTAGTATTAATTTTGACAGTCTTTCATTTTAGACAACAAATGGAGACTTTGCCATTCCATAATAAAGGAACCATAATTCGTCCATCAGACTCCCTCTGATATATGGTTTTAATTGAAAAATCGACCAGCTGATTATTAAGCTCGACACTTTCATCATTATACACATTTTGATCATAATTCAAAAAATGACCGCATTCAGACTCCAAAATTTGTTCAGTGGCCTGCTGCAATTGCCTTTCCATTAGTTTACCTTTATCATTTGATAACTGAAAAAGGAACAGTTTACTTCAAACCCGTTGTCCTGGTCACCATCAGACAGAAAATCTATTCTCGTGTTTAATAACAACGAGCTACTACAACATGCACCGTAGAAACCGAACGAACATTACCGTCAGGTACAGAATTCAAAACTCCTGGGTTTACATTTAGGCAGGTTACGTTGTTCAACATCAAATCGACATTACCCATGCAATAAAAATGCCAGCATGAGAATCTATGTATACCGAAGGATCAACGTCACCAAAAATTACGTCGGTACCTGCTAAACAATGTAAAAAGTCTGTACCTAACAAAGAGGTTAAACATTATCAATAGTGCGAGTGTGTTTATTTAACAAACTTATCAGCAAACATCATACCCTGTTTTGAAAACTTTCAATTACTTTACCAAGCAAAGGCAATTTTAAAGCAATACTAATATCAGGTACAACTAAGCCAAAAATTATAAAGGACAAACTACCTATTTTCACAGGCACTTCTACAATTTTAGTATAATATTCTTTATTCCCATTAAATCCACTCACCGTAAGTCCTAACATCCGAATTGATAGTTTTAAGGTTTTCTCCTCAGCTAACCTACTAGTGATGAAGGTGCTTTGTGAGCCACTGTCCCTTAGACCTCTGTAAATGTCGCTGCCAATACTGAAAGAAAACGTGGGTAACACCGAGTTTCCATACGAGTGCAACAAAACGGCCACACCGCTGTTTACTTTTTGTGGAGTTTCAAAATTTACTTTATCAGATTGTTTAGATCTGCTGCCTTTGGAGGGCTCAGACTCGCAAAGATAACTCATATGCCAACCACGGCAATTAAAACAACGTCTTCTAAATCTGAAATGACAGTTGTTAGATTCATGACTAAACTGACCACACTTAACACAACCGTGTTAGATTTTAAAATTTGCACCTTATTGGTAGGGGAAGGGAACTTTGAACATTCATAAATAAAATGAGAATTATTAGCGTTACCAACTTTAAGACACAAAGAACAGCTGGGTGAAGACCTGGAATCTGAATCACTAGTTACTGCCTCTACAGCTAAATTTACCGCTTTTTCTTTTCGAGAAAAGTCCTTATATTCCTGTACATTCTGCGAGATTTTACTCTTTGTACCTTTAGCGACCTTTTTGTCGTTCTCGTATCTCTCACATGCTGTAAAAAAGTTTGTCTTTATATCATTCAGGGCAGGGTGAGTCTTGCCTGTAATCTGAATTAAATGGCGCTGGAAACTATCATTCAGCCATACCAAGCAAAAATACCTAATGAACTCCTCAACGCTAATATTCAAAGTCTTCACTGATTCACATACCGATCTGAGTTCGGAAATAAAGAGAAAGGGGTCTTCACCATCTTTCAAATGCAAAGCAGTAATTTTCTTAATGGCTGAATTCTTCCGAATATCGGTTGATGCAAATGCTGAAATTAGCAATTCTTTGGCATCAGCGTAATGCTGCTTATCCGCTTCTAAGGAACCTAACAAAACCTTCTCTACCCTCAACTTGTTGTTTAAGTAACAAAAGCAAATCCCTATCGGGATAGTTAAAAGCTTTAGTAGTTCCCTCAAATTCTGTGATGAACTTCAAAAAAATCTTCACCTTCTACACTACGAAACTTGGGGAAGAGGAGGTGCCACAGGTTGTTTAAGTAAACTTCTGGCTACATCGCTAACATTACTAGAGCTAAGGATACTCGAGGAAATATCTAGGAGAGGTAAACAGGTTTCAATCTTATCTATATAATCCTGACATAATGATAATTCCATCTCTAAATCTGTACTATCAGAATCCCCTGGAAATTTCTTATCCAAAATCTCAGTGTCCAAGTCAGTTAACTTATTCTTATAATTTACCAGAATACCTTTGATAGATAATTTTTCTTCCTGGCTAAGAGTATTGAATGTGGAGGACCTGTTATAATATTCAGTCACCTTTTTGCGGATGACTTTCCTTTGTCCAATAAGCACAGATAAAGCAGACATTGTTAAATTATACAAGAAATAATCCTAGAAAGGAAAAAATATTAATGTAATGATCCTAGAAAGGAAAAAATTAATATTAAAGTAAAATAAGCTGAAAGGAAATAAATTTCAGTTCACACAATGGATCCCGACTACTTTCACCAACTAATGGGATTCTGCATAGCGAAAATCCAACTTCCTTCGTCGTTGCCCCACGTTGGGCGCCATAAGGCTGAAAAACTATGAAGTCGCCTTATAAGGTTACTTAAAAATACTGAAGGGAAGTCAATTCATACACCTTTGAAATGTTTAAATTTATTATTTATTGCAAATGTGTCAAGTGCATGACACAGGGCTCTTCCTCTTCAATAATCAGCTTCTCCTCCATACCTGGAATGGGAAATACAGAAATTGCACGTTAGTGTGAAGCCTAAGAATTAATTTAAATTATATAGGTAAGAATAATATGGCAAGAAGCACTTATACATAGGAATATGCAAAACTGTTACCTTACTGTAAGTAGGTCAAGACAAGAAAAACCAAGTATGACAACCAAATCAAGGCTGGATAATCCTATCCTGAAAATAATATAATATCCGTGTAAGTTTGCATTAAAGGAGATTCTTACAATTTATGTTGACTTATCCAGAAATAACAAATAGTAGCTTACCACTATGTACAATAAACCCATGAACAACCTTCAGTAGAGTTGCGAAACCACTGTAAGGACAAGAGAAATCCTTTATAACTATTAAACATTCGTGAATATCCGTACTCTACCGATGGCAGGTAGGAAGGACTTTAATAGGCAGCGACAAAGGCTCAAAGAGATTGTTACGATTACCATTCAGCATTTGCCCCAAAAAATACTTGGTACTCACCGTAGTCCATCCGAGCAAGAAGGGATTGAAGTCAATGCTTAGGAGAACGTGACTTTTCTCCACAAATCATCCACTAAGGTGAATCAAAGTCGAGACGATGATGAACAAATCAGTCGTAGGAGGCAGAGCACATCCAGGTGGCCACCAATTACGCCGTCCAAATTATGGAACCAAGGGAATACTTCACAAATGCCTCTTGAGGGACCCTTGATTCTTAATAACATTCTCAGAGCCTCGTCCAAGACATCCTCCAGGAAGACAGACTCACTCTGACGATGGAAGACGGGCTCAATGGCATACGGGTATGTGGTGGGGTCCTACAGGATAGCTCCCTGCCCTAATGCTCTGACAGGACCGCCCGGACTGACCGGACTGGCAGAACTGCCTCGACTGCTGAGACTGCTTGGACTGCTAGTACTGACTTCTCACGCATTCACCGATCTCGAAGTTTCCTCGTAAACAACAAAAAGAGGAGGAGTCAACAATTTGCTGATCATAACTATGGCAGCAGGAAGGACTTGTAAGCTGGCTACCAAGTACTTATTTTACTTATTTTGGTAATACTAAAATTCCATATTTACGAATCCTTCCTGCCGCTGTAGGCAAGTACATTAAAAATTTATTTATTCTGTATAGTTCCTGGGGAGAAGATGGAAATCCCTCCAAAGAAAAAATTTTCATCCACTAATAAATGTACAAAAATATGCAGGACATACAGTAAAATTTAAAATTAAAAACAAAAAAAAATGAATTAGTGAAGCATTTGTCTTGTCCTCGCCTCACTGGTTTCTGCAGCTTTCCTGCGGGGACGTGAGGATTTACCTAAAAAATTATTTTCAGGAAAATTATTTTCAGGGGAAAGACTGTCAGGACAAAAATGGGTGTTCTCCAACATGGGGATAAGGTTAGAAACATGAATCTTGGTGGTTCTGACCGGTTTTTCCCTTTTTGACCAAAGCAGGATGGGTAACTTCACCCAGATCATTAAAAAAAAATCTTCAAAATTATTCCTAATGGATAATTACTTCTTTTAGTATATTCTTCCTTTATTATACGATATCTCCTACTTTTGTCAGTTTGTGTGAGATGGGGGGACGATATCTACTTTTTCTATCAACAGCTTGATGAATTAGAGTACCTAAAAATTCACTATGGTAGGTATCTAACAATGCATCTCGGACTTTACATAATTTTACATAATTTTTAGAAATATCTGAAACATGACAATTGGCAGGATTAAAATCTGGATCCTCTGGAAAAGGCTGTAACTCTGGAATCAAATTTAGTGAAGTCAACTCATATCCGTCTGATAAGCTGTTCAGGTGTTATAGGCTCTGGTACATAATCAATGTAGTCATCTCTTAAAGCCTCTTTAAAGGCTATCGGTCGTCTGTTAACGAGATGTATGATATTACACACAAGAAATTCGAAATCATAAAATGAAAGTACATTGTTTTGATAGCTCCAAAGATTAATCGTTTTACCATCTTAACACATACTTCGACCAAAGAACCCCTGCGACTGCAACCCTTAAAATATTGTTGAAAGGATAAAGGTTCACAACAGTTTTCTTCAAAATACAATTGAGTCTGAGAGTCATTAATGAAAGAGCTTATAATATTAGCACCTGCTACCAACTGCGTTCCTAAATCACTGATACACAACTGGGGTATGCCATATTCAAAACAATGTAATTGGAAAGCTCTAAGAAAATCTGATACATTCAAACTTCTGCAGACCTTTAGATTAATGGCCCTTGACCAAGTACAAGTTATGCACAATAACCATATTTTCTGTGTCACCTTTTCATTTTTTACGTTGAAAGGTCCTAAATAGTCAACAAAAACATTTGCAAAGGGAACTGTAGGAGGATCTGATCGGAAGTCTCTATAGGAATTTTGTATTTAAGTTTAATTTTGTGGTAGCGGATTATTAAATCTTCGACAATGAACGCATTGCTTGAGAACTTTTTTGACAACTGAAAAATGTTTAGGAATATAGTAATACCTTCTAAGCTCAGTTAACACAGAATAACAACCTGAATGTAACAATTTTACATGTGCGTCCCAAATAATCAACTTAGTTAAATGACTGTCTGGATGTAATAGCACTGGAAATTTGCCGTTAATATTATAATTCCACTTCTTGAACTTACTTTTCACTCTTAAAATACCCTGTTCATCCATAAATAAATTTAGCTGCGTTATGACCGGAGGAATCTCTTTCTTGGCATTCATACCAGTTTGAAAACAAAAAAAAAAAATTTAACCGAAGTATACCTCAGGGAAATACTTACATTGTTCAACGTGTAACAAATGACTCAGAGAGGACGGCAAAATAGTTAGTAACTGGAGAACAAGGAATTCCTGCCTTTAATTTCCACTTGTGTAAGGCCAAAAATACTCTACGATAAACTAGTAGAAGTCTCCGTAAACAAGAATAACTTTCCAAATCAACAAGGTGGTTTAAATTTTCGGTAGCACTAATTAAGGGAGACTAATGAATCTCCGTGGCGACCTCAAATGCTGGGATAGTAATCGACAATTCGGGGACTTCGGTCAAAGCTAATGTCTGGCCTGTAAAAATACATGACTTAAGGAGCTGATTATGCGATACATCTAGTAATTATGTCTGCAGGGTTTTATTCTTACCAGAAATCAAAATTAAACTTGACAGGATAAATTTCACACAATCTCTGTATATTATTAATTCTATTCAAAACAAAGGGAGAATGTTTATTTAATTTGTCTAGCTTCAAAGACGCAGAATTTAACCCCAATGAATGCACAAAGAGAATCTGTATAGGCCATAATATTCTCAATTTCTATGGGTCTTATGCAAGACGGGTCAGATAAATCTTTGTAAATATCCAGAGCACACTCAACACTTAAGTGGACGGCATTTAGTTCAAGGGCAGGTATCGATTTATTCTTTAACTGTTTATTAACCAGTCTGTTCTTGGCATGAATAAAACTTGGATGGCCTGTATCAATATGCTGCAAATAAATAACACAACCGTAGATATCTCTACTTGCATTTGAAAAAGACAAAAGTGTTATATTTACCATCCCTAGGACCTACAGATCGTTGAACTCTTATAGGAGGAGCTCTACTTATCTGTTTGTAAATGTTGCTCCATTCTCGCTGCAAATCTGTAGCCAAGACTGTAACCCAGCTTAAATTTTTCTGGCACTGTAGCTTATGCATAAATAATCTGCAGCGATTAAACAAGGGCATATTAAAGCCAAAAATATCAAACTGAGAAGCAATAGTTTGTAAAATTGACCTCTTAGTTTTGGCACTTGAATCAAGGCATATAGGGTTAGTAAAAATTTCATCAGAATTCCTGTCCCATGTTAGTCCAAACAATTTACTGGTGCTAGGGGTAACTTCTTCGGTCTCTCCGTCTATTTCCATCTGTAAGGCATATCATTAGTAACAACCTGCTGAATATAAAACCTTATAAGGGTTAAAAATACGAGGAAGCTGTTGGTACGACCATTTCAACTCCTCTGAAGTATTAACAGTAATAGCCCATTATCCATGTAAATAAGGCGAATAAATGGACCTTTTCAAGCCCGATATGCGAGGATCCTCAGAGTGCTGCAAAATCAAAATGTAATAAAGAGCCATCATTAATAAAAAAGGACTACATCGAAGACCAAAAGGTAATCTCATATTCTTGAAAGCTACTAATGAAAAATCACCTTTGTCGACATTCTTGAACCAAAAAAATAAGTTTAGCCTGGTCATTTTCGGTCAAAGCCAACATATTGAAAGCTTTCTTAAGATCAAAAATAAGTAATTTCCTGTCAAATCTCAGATTCAAAAATGACGAAGATAGCTTTTGGTTTAATGCAGGTCCAGAATACATACACTGATTATGAGACAAAGAACTACCGTCTACCGAGTCTTTAAGATTCGATAAAAAGACCACCCTACACTTTGTGGTGACTTTGTCGGGTTTAAATATTGGCATGTGAGGCAGAAAGGAATATTGAGGATTCTCAGTTTTAAAAATATCAAGATCATGGATGGGTTCAATAATTCCTGCGTTAATCTGTTCCCATAGTCTGATCAACGAGTTGTAGAAGACCATCGCGCTGTTTAAGTTTTCTAAAATTAGACTTTAGTATTAATTTTGACAGTCTTTCATTTTTAGACAACAAATGGGAGACTTTGCCATTCCATAATAAAGGAACCATAATTCGTCCATCAGACTCCCTCTGATATATGGTTTTAATTGAAAAATCGACCAGCTGATTATTAAGCTCGACACTTTCATCATTATACACATTTGATCATAATTCAAAAATGACCGCATTCAGACTCCAAAATTTGTTCAGTGGCCTGCTGCAATTGCCTTTCCATTAGTTTACCTTTATCATGATAACTGAAAAGGAACAGTTTACTTCAAACCCGTTGTCCTGGTCACCATCAGACAGAAAATCTATTCTCGTGTTTACAATAACAACGAGCTACTACCAACATGCACCGTAGAAACCGAACGAACATTACCGTCAGGTACAGAATTCAAAAACTCCTGGGTTTGTACATTTACGGCAGGTTACGTTGTTCAACATCAAATCGACATTACCCTGCAATAAAATGCCAGCATGAGAATCTATGTATACCGAAGGATCAACGTCACCAAAAATTACGTCGGTACCTGCTAAACAATGTAAAAAGTCTGTACCTAACAAGAGGTTAACATTATCAATAGTGCGAGTGTGTTTATTTAACAACTTATCAGCAAACATCATACCCTGGTTTTGAAAACTTTCAATTACTTTACCAAGCAAAGGCAATTTTAAAGCAATACTAATATCAAACAGGTACAACTAAGCCAAAAATTATAAAGGACAAACTACCTATTTTCACAGGCACTTCTACAATTTTAGTATAATATTCTTTATTCCATTAAATCCACTCACCGTAAGTCTAACATCCGAATTGATAGTTTTAGGTTTTTCTCCTCAGCTAACCTACTAGTGATGAAGGTGCTTTGTGAGCCACTGTCCCTTAGACCTCTGTAAATGTCGCTGCCAATACTGAAAGAAAACGTGGGTAACACCGAGTTTCCATACGAGTGCAACAAAACGGCCACACCGCTGTTTACTTTTGTGGAGTTTCAAAATTTACTTTATCAGATTGTTTTATATCTGCTGCCTTTGGAGGGCTCAGACTCGCAAAGATAACTCATATGCCAACCACGGCAATTAAAACAACGTCTTCTAAATCTGAAATGACAGTTGTTAGATTCATGACTAAACTGACCACACTTAACACAACCGGTTTAGATTTAAAATTTGCACCTTATTGGTAGGGGAAGGGAACTTTGAACATTCATAAATAAAATGAGAATTATTAGCGTTACCAACTTTAAGACACAAAGAACAGCTGGGTGAAGACCTGGAATCTGAATCACTAGTTACTGCCTCTACAGCTAAATTTACCGCTTTTTCTTTTCGAGAAAGTCCTTATATTCCTGTACATTCTGCGAGATTTTTACTCTTTGTACTTAGCGACCTTTTTGTCGTTCTCGTATCTCTCACATGCTGTAAAAAAGTTTGTCTTTATATCATTCAGGGCAGGGTGAGTCTTGCCTGTAATCTGAATTAAATGGCGCTGGAAAAAACTATCATTCAGCCCATACCAGCAAAATACCTAATGAACTCCTCAACGCTAATATTCAAAGTCTTCACTGATTCACATACCGATCTGAGTCGGAAATAAAGAGAAAGGGGTCTTCACCATCTTTCAAATGCAAAGCAGTAATTTTTCTTAATGGCTGAATTCTTACGAATATCGGTTGATGCAAATGCTGAAATTAGCAATTCTTTGGCATCAGCGTAATGCTGCTTATCCGCTTCTAAGGAACCTAACAAAACCTTTCCTCTACCCTCAACTTGTTGTTTAAGTAACAAAAGCAAATCCCTATCGGGATAGTTAAAAGCTTTAGTAGTTCCCTCAAATTCTGTGATGAACTTCAAAAAATCTTCACCTTCTACACTACGAAACTTGGGAAGAGGTGCCACAGGTTGTTTAAGTAAACTTCTGGCTACATCGCTAACATTACTAGAGCTAAGGATACTCGAGGAAATATCTAGGAGAGGTAAACAGGTTTCAATCTTATCTATATAATCCTGACATAATGATAATTCCATCTCTAAATCTGTACTATCAGAATCCCCTGGAAATTTCTTATCCAAAATCTCAGTGTCCAAGTCAGTTAACTTGTTCTTATAATTTACCAGAATACCTTTGATAGATTAATTTTTCCCTTCCTGGCTAAGAGTATTGAATGTGGAGGACCTGTTATAATATTCAGTCACCTTTTTGCGGATGACTTTCCTTTGTCCAATAAGCACAGATAAAGCAGACATTGTTAAATTATACAAGAAATAATCCTAGAAAGGAAAAAATATTAATGTAATGATCCTAGAAAGGAAAAAATTAATATTAAAGTAATAAATCTGAAAGGAAATAAATTTCAGTTCACACAATGGATCCCGACTACTTTCACCAACTAATGGGATTCTGCATAGCGAAAATCCAACTTCCTTCGTCGTTGCCCCACGTTGGGCGCCATAAGCTGAAAAACTATGAAGTCACCTTATAAGGTACTTAAAAATACTGAAGGGAAGTCAATTCATACACCTTTGAAATGTTTAAATTTATTTTATTTATTGCAAATGTGTCAAGTGCATGACACAGGGCTCTTCCTCTTCAATAATCAGCTTCTCCTCCATACCTGGATGGGAAATACAGAAATTGCACGTTAGTGGTGAAGCCTAAGAATTAATTTAAATTATATAGGTAAGAATAATATGGCAAGAAGCACTTATACATAGGAATATGCAAACTGTTACCTTACTGTAAGTAGGTCAAGACAAGAAAAACCAAGTATGACAACCAAATCAAGGCTGGATAATCCTATCCTGAAATAATATAATATCCGTGTAAGTTTGCATTAAAGGAGATTCTTGCAATTTTATGTTGACTTATCCAGAAATAACAAATAGTAGCTTACCATATGTACAATAAACCCATGAACAACCTTCAGTAGAGTGCGAAAACCACTGTAAGGACAAGAGAAATCCTTTATAACTATTAAACATTCGTGAATATCCGTACTCTACGATGGCAGGTAGGAAGGACTTTAATAGGCAGCGACAAAGGCTCAAAGAGATTGTTACGATTACCATTCAGCATTTGCCCCAAAAAATACTTGGTACTCACCGTAGTCCATCCGAGCAAGAAGGGATTGAAGTCAATGCTTAGGAGAACGTGACTTTTCTCCACAAATCATCCACTAAGGTGAATCAAAGTCGAGACGATGATGAACAAATCAGTCGTAGGAGGCAGAGCACATCCAGGTGGCCACCAATTACGCCGTTCCAAATTATGGAACCAAGGGAATACTTCACAAATGCCTCTTGAGGGACCCTTGATTCTTAATAACATTCTCAGAGCCTCGTCCAAGACATCCTCCAGGAAGACAGACTCACTCTGACGATGGAAGACGGGCTCAATGGCATACGGGTATGTGGTGGGTCCTACAGGATAGCTCCCTGCCCTAATGCTCTGACAGGACCGCCCGGACTGACCGGACTGGCAGAACTGCCTCGACTGCTGAGACTGCTTGTACTGCTAGTACTGACTTCTCACGCATTCACCGATCTCGAAGTTTCCTCGTAAACAACAAAAAGAGGAGGAGTCAACAATTTGCTGATCATAACTATGGCAGCAGGAAGGACTGTAAGCGGTACCAAGTACTTATATTTACTTATTTTGGTAATACTAAAATTCCATATTTACGAATCCTTCCTGCCGCTGTAGGCAAGTACATTAAAAATTTATTTATTCGTATATCTGGACGTACGCTCTTTTGTTGGCAGCCTTCTGGAAATTTATCTTACGCCTTTTTGGAGGAATACTCCGACGGACCTCCCTTGGAAGTGGTTTTTGGTAGATGTGCTGAGCCCTCTATGGCGTATGTGCATTGTGGAGTTAGATCACGGCTGTGATATCGCAGGTTATTGTCACTTGCGACGCCTGTACTCCTGATTCCCACTGGAGGATTTGGCGGAAGAAAGGCTCGTGAGGAAGCTCGTAGGGAGGCAATTGCCAGGTAAGAGGTGATTATCCTGTGTTGTCCCTCGGAATTGAACTTGACCCTTGGGTCTACCTGGAATATTTGTGAGCTCCCCGTATAGCTGCTGGGAGGTACAAGTGACCTTCAGGAACTCCTGTGCACATCTTTGTAACTTAGAATTTAAGCACTATTTAAGGGTTAATTGTATCTATATTGTATATATATATATGTTGTGTTGAGTTAGGGGTATTTGGTATTTATTGCCCCTCAGAATGGCTATTTGAATTAGTTTTAAGTTTAATACCACCACGGTTAGGTAGGAGGTTTAAGGCTTTCTTTACTTTATTTTCTCTGGACACTCTTCCTTCTTTCTTATAGTTGTAGGATAGTGGTTTTGTGATTGGGCCCATGTTATGATTATTTGAGACTTTGGCATATGTTCTTTCTTTGCTTTGTTAGGGTCAGCTTTTAGTGTTAGGAATCCTTGTGAGCCCGTTATTTACTATTTGCATTTTGTATATTTATTAAGTTGACTCACAAGGCTCATTTAGTATTAAGTGTACTTTATTATTAAATATTGTTGATTTTATTCTGGTGTTTGTGTCCACATTCCTCTTATCCTGTGTACTTTCTTACCGCCTACGATCCCTGTGTAGTAAAGTATAAAGAACCTGTATTACGGCCAAAGGGGTCGTAACAAATGACGATAACGGTGTTCGGAAATAAAAAAAGACGTTCCCTTTCTTTTAACTAGAAGATGGCGATGTATGTCCTTGTTTTATGTTAAATGTCCTTTGTTATAATCAAATATTTATCACTTGAAGTCCGTATCATACTATTTTCGCTTAGTCAGGGAGTAAGCCTAAACACTACTTTGTTGTTGTTGTTGATGGGTGTTAGAAAAGCCTAAAAAGGTCTGGAAAAGGCGTTTTCCGTTGAGTTAGAGATACGGTAATTTTGGGATAGGATATTTATGATTTGTTTATTAACATGCAAAATATAAAAAGTAAATGTTCATGTTAAACAGTACAGAAAAATTATTTCTAATAAAATATAACATATTTATTTTAAATGTCACTGGTGAAACAAGAAATCTATTTGGATATAGATTTTTACTAGTTTAAATTTACGTTAAGTTGAAAATATAATTATTGCAACTTATGCATGAAGGGAAAATCTTGCACTTTTTCCGAGTAAGCTGGATCACGCCTTGTTATTATTACTATTATTATTTTTATGGGCGGTGGGGCAGTGGGGGTGTATCTCATAGTCATCCTATTCGACTAAGTGACTTTTATATTGCGGGGTTCCGGATTACATCCTATCTCCTTAGAAATCCCTCATTTTTTTGCTGTGCGCACTGTTTCAAGTAGGCCTACATTACTCCTCTAGTTTTTCCAGATTCTTTTCAGGAATCACAAGCTTGTCCCTAGCGTTCCTCTGATTATGGGTATGATTTCCAATGGCATATCCCATATCCTTCTTATTTCTATTTTCGGGTCTTGATTCTTATCAGTGTTTTCTCTCTCTCATCTACTTTGGTGTCCCATTGTATTGTGATATCTGAGCTATACTCTATTAGATTTTCCGTCAACGTCACGTCTGGTCTACTGGCACATATCACCCTATCTGTTCTGATACCTTAGTCCCAGAGAATCTTTGTCTGATTGTTTTCTATCACTCATTCAGGTTGGTGTTTGTACCACTTTTTACCGCAAGCTATCTGGTGTCTTACACAGGCTCCAGTGGAGGGCTTTTGCTATTGAATCATGCCTCTTTCTGTACTGTTTCTGTACAAGTGCCAGATATTTGCTTACTATGTGGACTATGGTCTAATTTTTCATATTGCTCTTCCTGCATATGGGTGGGATATTATTTTCATCTATTATTCTTTGAACATACCTGGTTCATAGGGCCTGATCTTCTGCTTCCTTCTTGAGTTCTTCCCTTAGTGGGTAGCCATTTCCATGTTTCATCACTGGCCAGTTCTTTAGTCTGTCTCATATACTGTTTGTGCATTGGCTAGTTGTGCCATCCCTCCATTCTGTTTGTCATTCTCTAGTCTCTGTATATTGATGGACCTTCGTCTACTTTTATCACTCATTCTTCCCATGCACTCCTTAGCCACTCGTCTTCACTGGTTTTCAGATATTGCCATGGTGCTCTGCTCTCGATGTTGATGCAATCCTCTATGCTTGGTAGTCTTCTCCCGCCTTCTTTTCATGTTATGTATAGTCTGCCTATATTTACTCTTGGGAGTGCTGCTTCGTGTATTGTCATGAGTTTCCTAGTTTTCTGGTCTATGCTGTGGAATTCAGCCTTCATACACTCCCATACTCCTGCACTGTATCTGATTACTGCCCATGTGTTAATGACTTTCATCATATATCCAGCATTGAGTTTTGACTTGATTATTGCCTGAAATCTCTTCATATATGCTTTCCTGACCGTGTCCTTCATCTCTTAGCGTTTTATATCATCTTCTTGTATTATTCCTAGGTATCTGTATTCTGTCTCGTCTTTGTGTATAATGTCATTCCCATCTGGTTGCTTTGTCACTTTGTCACTTTGTCTTTTTTGTATGTTGACAAAGGCCCACTTTCACTTGTTCGGGGGGTAAGCCTACAAACTGCTTTGTTGTTGCTGTCCTTCTTCTGGCTCTTGTTAGGGGTTAGGATAGGTCTATGGAAGTCTAAAAATGTCTGAAAAAGGTGTTTTGCATTGAGTTAAAGATACAGGAATTTTATGATAGGATATTTATGATATATCTATTAGAATAAGAATGTACAAACTAAATAATGTGCATGCTAAATAGTACAGAAAATTATTTCTAATAAATTATAGCGTATTTATTTTAATTTTAGTTGTTGAAACAAGGCTCTATTTGACTGTAGATTTTAACAGGTTTTAATTTTTTTGGTGTACTGAATTTAGACTGTTTCTGTTTAATTATTTTGTGTTTCCACTCATAACTGAGAATATATAAACTTGTTTAATTTGTCCTTTTTATTTGATCCTTGTTGTTAGTATGAGTAGTTCTAAGTATGAGTAATAATTACAAAGACCATTTCACGATAAGTTAGGAATATAATGTTTGCAACTTATGCGTGAGGGGGAAATCTTGCACACGTCTTGAGTAAGCTGGAGGTCGGGCAAAGCCTTGTTTTATTCAAAACTCAATCGTGATGTACCCATATACAATCCTTACAGTCTGGATTAGGGTATATTTCCTTCATGCTCTTCCCATACAGCTTTATGTCGTCCACGAACATCAGATGGTTATGTTGCTTCTTTTCTTGAGTTGGTACCCAGCACCTATCTGCAGTACTTTTGCCATGGGTATCATGGCTACTACAAAGAGTAGATAGGACGGTGAGTTGCCTTGAATGATCCCTCTCCTGATGTTAACCTCTGCTAGTCTTATCTCAGAGCTTGTAAGTATTGTATTCCAGTTGTGCATTTTCAATCATTCTATTAGTCATGTGTGTGGTATCAGGTGGAAGGCTTTCTTGTAGTCAATCAATGACATGATTAGGTTGGTTTTCCTTCTATTACTGTTCTTCATTACCACCTTGTCTATCAGAAGTTGGTCTTTCGTGCTCCTAGACTTCCTCCTGCAGCCTTTCTGTTGGTGGCGGATGGTGTTTGTGTCCTCTAGGTAGTTGTATAACCTTTCAATGATGATACCTGTTGGTAACTTCCCAATTACTGGTAGGCAGGTAATATGCCTTGTAGTTACTTGTTGTATTTCCTATGTTCTTGTCATCCTGTATTAAGGGTGTTCTCCCTCTGGCCATCCATTTAGGCACATGGTGGTTTGTGATACAGTGCTGGAGTTATTCTGCTTTTCGTGGGTGTAGGGCCTTGAAGTTTTTGAGCCAGTACCTATGGACTTCATCGAGACCTGGGGCTTTCCAGTTAGGCATTTTCTTAGTTGGTGTCTGATTGTGTACGTTGTGATCTCGGTGAATATTTGTTTTTGTTCTCCCCATTTCTTCTACCTTGAATTCCTGGAACCATGTTGCATGTTTGTTGTGTGATAGTGGATTGCTCTGTATGTTTTCCCAGAGTCTCTTTCTTGCTTTGGTTTCAGGAATTTCATGGAGATTGTCTTCCCCTTTTAATTGGCTCTACAGTCTTTTCTGGTTGGTTCCAAATTGTTTGTTCTTTTAGTATAATTTATTCCTGTTCATATACCATCAGATCGTATGTGATTTGGCTTTAAGCATCTGTTTTATATCTATTGTGTTGTTTAGTCCCTTCTCCTGTACTGTGGATGTTCTCTTACTTCTTAGCCTCTTCCGCCATCTCTTTCAGTCTACTCAAGTCAGATCTCATCACCATGATTTGTTTTTCCAGGCATCTTTTCCAAGAGTTGGTATTTTGGTTTCTGTTGGTTTGGGTGTGATAGTGGTGTTGGTGTTTGTGTCCCCATAAGTTCTGATAATAGTCTTGCTCCTGCATATGCCAGGTTATTTGTTTATGTGGAACTGGTGATGCATATTAGTCTCAGTGTTTCATTAACTTCATTTGTTTTCTCCCTCATTTTTGTTTGTGTTATAGGCTTTCATAGAGGGGATCTTTGTTCTTTCAGTGCAAAGTTTATCCATTGTGTGATCTTTTCCACCCATACCAACCTCTCTGTTACATCGTCAGTGATTCTTTATGTGCCTTGTTTGGCAGCTCATCATTCCTGTTGTCTTCTGTGGTATCATCCCTAGTTCGTCTTCTTGTCCTTAGTTGCATGGTGTTATTTATCTTTCTGGTTCCTCACTTTTTGTTTTGGAGAGCAAGTCCTTTTTCTTTGTGTTCCTTAATTGGTCTGCCACCCTTTGGTGTGTTTTAGGGGGTGTTATTTCTCTCATTTCAGATGTTGACCAACCTTCTGTATCCTCTTTCTGTTGGGTTGTATTTTATGTAGCATCTTCATATTTCCTTATTTTCTTCTCTTGCCCATAGCTTCCTCTGGCTTGCCTCTGTTGCTCCAGTCTCTGGTTGCTTGTTACTGGCGTCGTGGTTACCAGTTGCTGGATGATGACCTTCAAGTACTTGACCTTTGTCCCCGTCAATTGGGCTATATACCCGGCTGTTGGACAAAGATCCTTTGTTGCCAGAGGTTCCATTTACATCTTTGTCACATTTAGTATTATAATTAGTGTATAATGTTCCAGTTATATAACAGAATACATTTAAAGTTCGTAACTAGCATGTCGGTGGTCACTAGGCTTGTTAAGTGTTTATCAGGCAGCCAGATTCTTGGGACGTCTTTGACACTGGAACTGAGTGCGTGGTTGTTGTCATTCTCTGTCCATCGCTGCGTGATCTTGGGTGCTCCCATACTTTGTGAATTTGGGACAATTCTGTTACCTGTGTCGTGTTTTCTTAATATGTCTTAACCCAAGAGGACCCAACACTACAAACAACAACTGATTATGGGAGTTCTGTATTTTGTTCCAGTAACTATTATTCATAGTTATACTTTAGATTATTTGGTAATGATAATATTTTCTATTACATGCAAAGATTGTTATGTATTGGTTACATTATATTATATTTGAATCTTGTATTTGCTATAGTTACTGAATTACCATAACTATTCACAATACAAATATGGTGTTAGGACAACTGTAATACGGTAATATGGATCGAGACCTTTATCATTCCATTTCCCTTTCAAAATCTTCCTGCTTCCTATCTCTCTCTCTCGCTCTCTCTTTTTTACTCTTCCTCTTTCCTCTTTGATTCCTTCACTTTCTGCTTCTGCTGCTTTTTATTCTTCTTTCTTTTCTTTCTCTTAAAAAAGCTTTCTTTTCTTTAATCTGAATTTTTTTCTGCTTGCATTTTCAACGTAATGAAGCTTTCTTCTGCATCCCTTTTCTATGCCCTTTCCTCCTGCTTATTTATAAAATCGGCCTGAGCTACATTCAACAACTCTTGTGCCAATTCTAACGCTTCTTAATTAGATATTCTATCAGATTCAATCAATGCATGTGTGCCAATGCATCTGATTTGTCTTAATCATACTATTAGACATATTGGCTCTACATGCTAATGCTAAAGCAGTTGACTATTGCTATAATCAGATTGGATTCAGATAACTCTTGGATGGAAGGAGCTGCTAAAAGTTTCTGATCATTAAAGCCATTTTCTCTAAGTTACTCAACTAACAATTAATAATACACTACAGAAAACAACTATGTGGTCACTCTCCTATCAAAATATATCCCTAACACCATCAGTATAAACCATAAACTAGAGTGATATTTTGTTTTGTTCCAAGATCTGGTTATCAATTAAATATGTCACCAAGCATTCCAAATACCTGGTTACTCTACTTACAAATCAGAATTCAAAGTTACCTCACAGCAGCCAGGTACTCTAAAGGCAATAGTGATCCCTTTAAAAACTTATTAACCCATGGCTGGATTGATCCTCGGGAGTAGTAATAACAGGTTGGAGTGGTGGACGGATTGATCCTGTGGAGAAATTATATTACGTGTCATCGATTTAGGAAGAATCGGGCGGGAAAGAGGTGCCAATACTTTTTTATAGCTCATAAATTTACATATGGCAACTTTTACACTGACAAAGATCATGAGCGTGAGCCGCAAGCGTCTCAGGGCTTCAGTGGTGCTTGTGACTTGAAGGGAGAAGATTCTGCGTCTCTCACTCACATGATGTGTTTTTGTAAATTTGCTTGTAAATATACCAAGGGGTTGCTGTTGTTTATTGTTCTTGTCTCTTATGATAGTGTCCTGGTTGTAAATGTAATTTTACAAGGAAAATTGCAAAGATACTAGAAAAAAAACATGTAATAGTAAAGAAAATGTTACTGAATCTTTGTTCTCGGTAAATTTACATATTTTTCAACAAATATGCTAAGAATGTGTAACTGCTTTTATTTCTTATCTACTTTGACATTTTGTGAGCAGTAATTATAATTTTTACAAAATAAAATGAATTTATTTATTAGAAAAAAATTTAAGTTCGTAAAGTTTACGATTGTATTGTAAAAGAGGCCTCACATTGGGTTGTAATAGTCATTTTCAACTTTTCGTGGAAGGTGGGGAAAATTTTTTTGAATTTTTTTTTTTTTGCCATGTGCATTTGCATATCTTCCTCTTTCAATTGATGTGTTTTTTATAAATTGGCCGAGGTCAAAATTTACCCGGCCTGCGGAGCTGCATATCGTTATATATATCCAGTAAGGGTTAATCTTGTGAGTCAACATTTAAGTATACTAAAGTATATCAAGTATGTGAGAAATCAGACTAAGTTTGTTAAAAACAGTGTGAGGTATTCATATAGGCTTAAGTTAATTAGAAGGCATCACTCCATCAAACAACTTTAACTGTCCTATCTTCAAGAAAATTGAAGGAACAGTATAATTTATAACTTTTGCATGTACACAGATTTAATCCTATAAATAAATGGTCAATAAAGGAAACATTGTTTTCAAAATGTTAAATACACAAATTTATTTTTAAATTAAAAATTTATTAGTAGAATATTATTCATAGTCTTACATTGAATAAAAAAATGCACTACAACCTTATAAGAGCATACAATTTAATTAATACTTGATGCAGATTATTAAACAAAATTGAATGAAAACTGTAAATTTTTAATCAAACAAAATCTAAAACAGTAAGAAATACTTAAGATTTGAAAATAAAATCTAAGTAAATGAAAATTAAAGCCAAAATGTCAGTGTGAAATTACATCAAGTATGTAATACTAGATCATTGAGAAACAACTATGAAAGTTAGGCAAACAACTTGCGAATGAAAATAGATGAAAACAAAATGTGTAAATATAACATTACACACAATTACTAAGAATGAGTTATGCGTATCGAAAGCAACAGCATAAGATTCGTCCCCTAGAATTAGTTACCCCAGGTTTGAAGCCAATGATTCACAATAGGATAAGTAATCTGCAACTACATTGTTCTTACCACAAATGTGCTGCGCACTTAAATTATACTGTTTTTTTTTTTCATCTGCTGTATAAATGACAGAGGATCATGATCAGACAGCACTAAAATTACATAATTCCTAGGTCTGTTCACATACGTGTCAAACTTTTTTCAGTGCTGTGATTAAGGCTAGAGTTTCTTATTCTATGGTTGAATACACTTTAGGACGTTTTTTCAGTATTGAAGACATAAAACACAAAGGATGTGAGATATTAATTTCATCTACTTGAAGTAGAACACCTCCAATACCAACAATCAGAGGCATCAACTTGTCTCAGAAATTTCTTATCAAAGCCTGGAGCTTGAAGCACTTGTTTTGAAGTTAAAATGGCTTTTACCTTCTCAATGTATTCTTGACATTCTGGATTCTAAACAAACTTAGCTTTCAGACTAGTTAAGTCTGTCAAGTGAGCTTCTACGGCTGAG
>NC_087207.1:65681377-65704897 GCF_015104395.2 Macrobrachium nipponense
CTCAGCCGTAGAAGCTCACTTGACAGACTTAACTAGTCTGAAAGCTAAGCTTGTTTAGAATCCAAAATGTCAAGAATATATTGAGAAGGTAAAAGCCATTTTAACTTCAAGACAAGTGTTTCAGGCTCCAGGTTTTGATAAAAAATTTCTGATACAAGTTGATGCCTCTGATTGTTGGGATTGGAGGTGTTCTACTTCAAGTAGATGAAATTAATATCATACATCCTTTGTATGTCTTCAATACTGAAAAAAACGTCCGAAAGTGTATTTCAACCATAGAGAAAGAAACTCTATCCTTAATCACAGCACTGAAAAAAGTTTGACACGTATGTGAACAGACCTAGGAATTATGTAATTTTAGTGCTGTCTGATCATGATCCTCTGTCATTTATACAGCAGATGAAAAATAATATCCAGTATAATTCAAGAGCACAGGACATTTGTGATAAGAACAATGTAGTTGCAGATTACTTATCCTATTGTGAATCATTGGCTTCAAACCTGGGGTAACTAAATCATCTGGGGAACGAATCTTATGCTGTTGCTTTCCATACGCATAACTCAATCTTAGTAATTGTGTGTAATGTTATGTTTACACATTTTGTTTTCATCTATTTTCATTCACAAGTTGTTTGCCTAACTTTCATAGTTATTTCTTAATGATCTAGTATTGCATACTTGATGTAATTTCACACTGACATTTTGGCTTTAATTTTCATTTACTTAGATTTTATTTTCTTAAGTAAACTTAAGTATTTCTTACTGTTTTAGATTTTGCTTGATTAAAAATTAACGGTTTTCATTCAATTTTGTTTAATAATCTGCATCAAGTATTAATCAAATTGTATGCTCTTATAAGGTTGTAGTGCATTTTTTTATTCAATGTAAGACTATGAATAATATTCTACTAATAAATTTTTAATTTAAAAATAAATTTGTGTATTTAACATTTTGAAAACAATGTTTCATTTATTGACCATTTATTTATAGGATTAAATCTGTGTACATGCAAAAGCGATAAATTATACTGTTCCTTCAATTTTCTTGAAGACAGGAGAGACAGTTAAGTTAAAGTTGTTTGATGGAGTGATGCCTTCTAATTAACTTAAGCCTATATGAATACCTCACACTTTGATTTTTACAAACTTAGTCTGATTTCTCACATACTTGATATACTTTAGTATACTTAAATGTTGAGACTCAGAAGATTAACCCTTACTGGACGGGTATATATAACGATATGCAGCTCCTCAGGCCGGGAAAATTTTAACCTCGGCCAGTTTATAAAAAACACATCAATTGAAAGAGGAAGATATGCAAATGCACATGGCAAAAAAAAAAAAGAAATTCAAAAAAATTTTCCCCACCTTCCACGAGAAGTTGAAAATGACTATTACAATCCATTGTGGGGCCTCTTTTACAATACAATCGTAAACTTTACGAACTTATATATATTTTTTCTAATAAATAAATTTTTTTTATTTTGTAAAATTATAATTACTGCTCACAAAATGTCAAAGTAGATAAGAAATAAAAGCAGTAACACATTCTTAGCATATTTGTTGAAAAATATGTAAATTTACCAAGAACAAAGATTCAGTAACATTTTCTTTACTTTTACATGTTTTTTTTCTAATATTTCTTTGTAAAATTACATTTACAACCAAGACACTATTATACAACAAGAACAAAAAACAACAGCAACCCCTTGGTATATTTACAAGCAAATTTACAAAAAGACGTCATGTAAGTGAGTGACGCATAACCTTCTCCCCCTCAAGTCACAAGCACTACTGAAGCCCTGAGAGTGAGACGCTCACCTTTAGCATTAGCATGTGGAGCCAATGTGTGTAATAGTATGATTAAGACAATCAGAGGCATTGGCACACAAGCATTGATTGAATCGATAAAAAAAATATCTAATTAAGAAGCATTAGAATTTGCACAAGAGTTGTTGAATGTAGCTCAGGCAGATTTTATAAATAAGCAGGAGGAAAGGGCATAGAAAAGGGATGCAGAAGAAAGCTTCATTACGTTGAAAATGCAAGCAGAAAAAAATGAGATTAAAGAGAAGAAAGCTTTATTAAGAGAAAGAAAAGAAAGAAGAATAAAAAGCAGCAGAAGCCAAAAGTGAAGGAATAAAAGAGGAAAGAGGAAGAGTAAAAAAGAGAGAGTGAGAGAGAGAGCAAGGAAGCAGGAAGATTTTGAAATGGAAATGGAATGATATAGGTCTCGATCCATATTACCATATTACAGTTGTCCTAACACCATATTTGTATTGTGAATAGTTATGGTAATTCAGTAACTATAGCAAATACAAAATTCAAATATAATATAATGTAACCAATATGTACATAACAATCTTTGCATGTAATAGAAAATATTATCATTACCAAATATCTAAAGTATAACTATGATAATAGTTACTGGAACAAAATACAGAACTCCCATAATCAGTCGTAGTTTGTAGTGTCGGGTCCTCTTGTGTTAAGACATATTAAGAAAACACGACACAGGTAACAGAACCGCACAGGTAACAAAATTGTCCCAAATTCACGAAGTATGGGAGCACCCAAGATCACGCAGCATTGGACAGAGAATGACAACAACCACTCAGTTCCAGTGTCAAAGACGTCTCAAGAATCTGGCTGCCTGATAAACACTTAACAAGCCTAGTGACCACCGACATGCTAGTTACGAACTTTAAATGTATTCAGTTATATAACTGGAACATTATACACTAATTATAATATTAAATGTGACAAAGATGTAAATGGAACCTCTGGCAACAAAGGATCTTTGTCCAACAGCCCGGTATATAGCCCAATTGATGGGGACAAAGGTCAAGTACTTGAAGGTCATCATCCAGCAACTGGTAACCACGACGCAGTAACAAGCAACCAGAGACTGGAGCAACAGAGGTAAGCCAGATGAAGATATGGGCAAGAGAAGAAAATAAGGAAATATGAAGATGCTACATCAAATGCAACCCAACAGGAAATGAGAGAAATAACACCCCCTAAAACACAACAAAGCTGGCAGCCCAATTAAGGAACATAAAGAAAAAGGACTTGCTCTCCAAAACAAAAAGTGAGGAACCAGAAAGCTAAATAACACCAGCAACTAAGGACAAGAAGACGAACTAGGGATGATACCACAGAAGACAACAGGAACGATGAGCTGCCAAACAAGGCACATAAAGAATCACTGACGATGTAACAGAGAAGTTGGTATGGGTGGAAAAGGTCACACAATGGATAAAGCATTGTACTGAAAGCACAAAGATCCCCTCTATGAAAGCCTATAACACAAAGAAAATTAAGGGAGAAAACAAGTGAAGTTAATGAAACACTGAGACTAATATGCATCACCAGTACCACATAAACAAATAACCTGGCATATGCAGGAGCAAGACTATTATCAGAACTTATGGGGATACAAACACCAACACCAATATCACAATCTCCATGAAATTCCTGAAGCCAAACCAAGTAAGACTCTGGGAAAACATACAGAGCAATCCACTATCACACAACAAACTTGCAACATGGTTCCAGGAAGTCAAGGTAGAAGAAATGGGGAGAACAAAAACAAATATTCATCGAGATCACAACATTCACAATCAGATACCAACTAAGAAAATGCCTAACTGGAAAAGGCCAGGTCTCGATGAAGTCCATAGGTACTGGCTCAAAAACTTCAAGGCCCTACACCCACGAAAAGCAGAACAACTCCAAGCACTGTATCACAAACCACCATGTGCCTAAATGGATGGCCAGAGCGAGAACACCCTTAATACAGGTTGACAAGAACAAAGTAAATATAACAAGTAACTACAAGGCATACCTGCCTACCGTGGAAGTTTTACCAACAGGTATCATCATTGAAAGGTTATACAACTACCTAGAGGATACAAACACCATCCACCACCAACAGAAAGGCTGTAGGAGGAAGTCTAGGAGCACGAAAGGCCAGCTTCTGATAGATAAAGTGGTAATGAAGAACAGTAATAGAAGGAAAACCAACCTAATCATGTCATTGATTGACTACAAGAAAGCCTTCCACCTGATACCACACATAACTAATAGAATGATTGAAAATGCACAACTGGAATACAATACTTATAGCCTCTTGATATAAAGACTAGCAGAGGTTAACATCAGGAGAGGGATCTTTCAAGGCAACTCACTGTCCCATCTACTCTTTGTAGTAGCCATGATACCCATGAAAAAAGTACTGCAGATGGGTGCTGGGTACCAACTCAAGAAAAGAAGCAACAGAATTAACCATCTGATGTTCATGGACGACATAAAGCTGTATGGTAAGAGCATCAAGGAAATATATACCCTAATCCAGACTGTAAGGATTGTATATGGGTACATCACGATGGAGTTTGGAATAAAACAAGGCTTGACCCGACCTCCAGCTTACTCAAGACGTGTGCAAGATTTCCTCACGCATAAGTTGCAAATTATTATATTCCTAACTTAACGTGAAATGGTCTTTGTAATTATTACTCATACTTAGAACTACTCAAAACTAACAACAAGGATCAAATAAAAAGGACACAAATTAAACACGTTCATATATTCTCAGTTATGAGTGGAAACACAAAATAATTAAACAGAAACAACCTAAATTCAATACACCAAATAAATTAAAACCTGCTAAAATCTACAGTCAAATAGAGCCTTGTTTCAACAACTAAAATTAAAATAAATACACTATAATTTATTAGAAGTAATTTTTTCTGCACTATTTAGCATGCACATTATTTAGTTTTTTTTTACATTCTTATTCTAATAGATATATCATAAATATCCTATCATAAAAATTCCTGTAACTAACTCAATGCAAAACACTTTTTCAGACCTTTTTAGACTTTCATAGACCTTTCCTAACCCCCTAACAAGAGCCAGAAGAAGAAGGACAGGAACAACAAAGCAGTTTGTAGGCTTACCCCCGAACAAGTGAAAGTGTGCCTTAGTCAACATACAAAAAAGACAAAGTGACAAAGACTGGAGGGATAAAGCAAACAGATGGGAATGACATTATACACAAAGACGAGACCAGAATACAGATACCTAAAATAATACAAGAAGAGGATATAAAACACTAAGAGATGAAGGACACGATCAGGAAAGCATATATGCAGAGATTTCAGGCAATAATCAAGTCAAAACTCAATGCTGGAAATATGGTGAAAGCCATTAACACATGGGCAGTAATCAGATACAGTGCAGAGGTATGGGAGTGAACGAAGGCTGAACTCCACAGCATAGACCAGAAAACTAGGAAACACATGACAATACACGAAGCAGTACACCTAAGAGTAAATACAGGCAGACTATACAT
This sequence comes from Macrobrachium nipponense, assembly GCF_015104395.2. NCBI lineage: Eukaryota > Metazoa > Arthropoda > Malacostraca > Decapoda > Palaemonidae > Macrobrachium > Macrobrachium nipponense. The sequence continues at coordinate 65,686,733 of NC_087207.1, forward strand.
AACATGAAAGGAAGGCGGGAGAAGACTACCAAGCATAGAGGTTTGCATCAACATCGAGAGCAGAGCACCAGGGCAATATCTGAAAACCAGTGAAGACGAGTGCATGGGAAGAATGAATGATAAAAGTAGACGAAGGCCCATCAAAATACAGAGACTGGAGAAACAAACAGAATGGAGGGATGGCACAACTAGCCAATGCACAAGCAGTATATGAGACAGACTAAAGAACTGGCCATTGATAAAACATGGAAATGGCTACCTACAAAGGGGAGAACTCAAGAAGGAAACAGAAGGAATGCCAACAGCAGCACAAGATCAGGTCCTATGAACCAGATATGTTCAAAGAATAATAGATGATAATAATATCCCACCCATATGCAGGAAGAGCAATATGAAAAATTAGACCATAATCCACATAGTAAGCAAATACCTGGCACTTGTACAGAAACAGTACAGAAAGAGGCAGGATTCAGTAGCAAAAGCCCTCAACTGGAGCCTGTGTAAGACACACCAGATAGCTTGCGGTAAAAAGTGATACAAACACCAACCTGATTGAGTGATAGAAAACAATCAGACAAAGATTATCTGGGACTAAGGTATCAGAACAGATAGGGTGATATGTGCCAGTAGACCAGACGTGACGTTGACGGAAAATCTAACAGAGTATAGCTCAGATATCACAATACAATGGGACACCAAAATAGATGAGAGAGAGAAAACACTGATAAGAATCAAGACCCGAAAATAGAAATATGGCAATTTGTCGAAAATTGCATTTTTCCTAACTATACAAACCTGAGGTCCTTTACACTAGGAAGATTGCTTAAGCGGCAGCTGGAACAGTCGTAAGCTTCGAACAAGGGTAACGTAGTTAGCTGCTTGTCCGCCAGTGCGCTTGCAGCACGACTGGGAGGTGAGGAATCACTTTTGCTTTAGGCCCAGGAAACATAGAGTGAGGGGTGGCATGAGGTGGGCCTATGTGTAAAGGACCTCAGGTTTGTATAGTTAGGAAAAATGCAATTTTCAACAAATTGCCATTTGTTCCGACACGATATACAAACCATCAGTCCTTTACACTAGGAAGACTCACTGATTGGTGGGAGGACCTGAGTCTTAAAGAACAGACTGGTGTTCGTCCAACCTTGGATATCCTCCCTGGTCGAAAGAGCAGAGGGAGGGATCCTAGCCTCTGCCCAATTGATCGGGGTGTGTACCGCAGGATCAATGGTCAGTCATCTGGACCCAAGCACTAAGAGAGAGGCAAGCTTATCTCTTAGTACTAGCAAACAAGAACTTTTGTCGCTGTTGCAAGAGCCAATATAAAGTTATGGGTTTGTCTCTTGTTGGCATCCACTTCCCATCCCTTGTAGGAGGAAGTGGAGGATATTTGCACCTATTCCTAATGAAAGGAATAGACTGATGCTCTGTCGGGTAGCTTACCTGCATCTCTTCCTCTTCCAGCTTGGTGACGACCGAGACCCTCTGCCCACAGGTAGAGGGAGAGAAAGATGGGGAAAGAGAAGCCAGTCACACTCTCATTCACCTCATTCATTCATTCAATCGCACCAAGGAATCGATGCTGTTCTGCCTGCTAGGGTGCTGGGTAAGCTTACACAACGTGTTGAGCAGCCACCACAGGTCCCAAGGAAAAGGTATCCAAGGACTTGTGGGCAATATCCCAAAGGTAGAAGGAGGTAAAAGTGGTCTGGTTGGACCAGACCCCTGCCTTCAGGACCTGCGCCACGGAGAAGTTCTTGCGGAACGCCATTGACGGGGCAATGCCTCTGACTTCGTGAGCTCTCGGATGAGGGAGACGGTGTCGTTCACTACCATCAGTCTCGTACGCCCTCCTGATCACTTCACGTAGCCAGAAAGAAAGCGTGTTCTTGGATACTTCTTTCTTGGTAACCCCGGTGCTAACGAAGAGTCATCGACACTCAGGCCTGAAGTGTCGAGTTCTCTTCAGATAGCGCCGTAGCGCCCTCACAGGACAAAGCAGCATCTCATCCGTATTGTTGTCAGTGAAATCCAATAAGGAGGGGATTGTGAAAGACTTGAATCGGTCGTCAGGGACCAACAGATTCTGTGTCTTAGCTACGAAGTTCAGGACGAAATCAAGCGTCACAGATCCCCATCCTCTGGAATGGTTTAACATCATAAGACAGACCATGGAGTTCTCCTATTCTCTTCGTCGATGCCAGGGCCAGCAAGAAGAGGGTCTTGAGGGTCAGATCCCTGTCTGACGACTCTCGGAGTGGCTCGAATGGCCTTTGAGTCAAACTCCTAAGGACGAGAGGTCACGTCCCACGCAGGCAGCCTGAGTTCCCTGGGTGGGCTAAGACCTTTCGAAGCTCCTCATAAGCAAGGAGATCTCGAACGAGTCCGAGATGTCCAACCCCCTTAGTTTCAGGACCAGAGCCAGGGTGCATCCTTTGACTGTGGAGACTGAGAGGAGCTTCTCCTGGCGAAGAAAGACCAGGAAATCCGCTATCTGCTGAATAGTGGCTCTGAGAGGAGAGAGACCCGTCTACGACACCAACCACAGAAGACGGCCCACTTCCCCTGGTACACAGCTGCAGAGGACTGCCTGACGTGTCCAGCCATATCAGTTGCTGCGCTGTGAGAAAAGCCCCTCTTTCGCAAGAGATGGTGGATAACAGCCAGCCATGAAGTTGAAGGGACTGGACTGCCTGGTGGTACCGTTCGACGTGCGGTTGGGCGAGAAGGTTGTGCCAGAGGGGAATCTCTCTTGGTGCCTCTGCGAGAGGAGCCTGCAGATCCGGATACCAGATGGCCTGCGGCCATCTGTGGGCCACCAGGATCATCCTGAGGTTTGGGGTGGCCAGCACTCGGCTGATCACCTTGCAAATCAGGCAGAATAAAGGAAAGGCGTAGGCGAAGAGGTTGTTCCAGGACTGCTGAAGTGCGTCCTCTGCAGCTGCCCATGGGTCTGGCATGGCTGAGAAGAAAACCTGGAGTTTTCTGTTGTGCCGGCTGGCGAACAGAAAGACCACTGGATGCCCCACAGGTTGAAGAGCCTTTCCACCACGTCTGGGTGTAGCGACCATTCTGTCCCTATCACCTGATCCTGACGGCTGAGCTTGTCCGCTACTACATTCCTCTTGCCCGGGATGTAGCGTGCTGACAGCTCTATTGAGTGAGCGATGGCCCACTCGTGCACCTGCATTGTCAACTGGTGCAATGGGAGAGACATGAGTCCCCCCTGTTGTTGATATAACGCCACTACTGTGGTGTTGTCACACATCAACACCACTGAGTGTCCCATCAAGTGGTCATGGAATTCTTGGAGAGAGGAGGAAACGCCGCCTTGAGTTCCAAGACATTGATGTGAAGGTGCTTGTCGCGATTGTCCCACACACCTGAAGCCAGAAACTCCTCCAGGTGTGCACCCAACCCTCGGTGGATTGCGTCCGAAAACAGCAACATCTCTGGGGGGGAGTGCTGAGAGGCACTCCCTTTAAGAGGTTCCTGTCATCCAGCCACCAAGCGAGGTCCCGTCTCACCTCTTCCATGAGAGCCACGGGGAAGTGCGGTGGGTCCTGAGCCTGTGCCAACTCTCCTTTAGTCTCCACTGAAGAGACCGCAGGTGAAGACGCCCGTGAGGGACTAACTTCTCAAGTGACGACAGGTGTCCAATCATGACTTGCCATTGCTGAGCCGGTTGCTTCTGTCGAGACAGAAACCGGATGGCTGCCTCCCTGAACCTGCTGATCCGCAAGTCTGCGGGGAAGACTTGCTCTGCTACCGTATCGATCAGCATTCCCAGGTACTTCATCCTCTGCTAGGGTTTGAGATCGGACTTCTCGAAGTTTACCACATGATCCCCAGATCATGGCAAAACCTGAGCAGTCGATCCCTGTCCTGTAGCAAATGCGAGCGGGAGCTCGCCAGGACCAGCCAATCGTCGAGATACTCAGAAGACGTATCCGTGCGAGTGGCCCAAGCAGACCAGAGTGAACACTCGCGTGAACACCTGTAGGGCGGTTGAGAGACCGAAACAAAAGTGCCCTGAACTGGTACACCGTCCCGTCGAGGATGGAGCGGAGGTACTTCCTGGAGGACTGATGGATGGGTATCTGAAAATATGCATCCTTCAATTCCACCGAAAGCATGTAATCATTCCCCCTGATGGAATTGAGCATGGAACGTGCCGTTTCCATCTTGAACCGAGTCTGGCGAACGAAACGGTTCAGGGGAGAGAGATCTATCACTGGGCGCCAGCCCCCCGAAGACTTCTCCACTAGGAAAAGGCGGCTGTAGAAGCCCGGTGATTGGTCCCTGACGATTTCCACAGTCCTTTTGCTCAGCATGGACTTGATCTCCTGTCGCAGAGCGATGTCCTTTGCAGAACCTTTGACATACGCCAGGGGTTGGACTGGGTGAGAAGTGCCGAGATTCGAAGGGAAGTAGATATCCCTCCCGAAGGACGTCTACTACCCAGGTCTCGGCGCCATAGCGCTGCCAAGTTTGTCCAATGGCTCGCCAGGCACCCCTCCACTTTCGGCAGCAGATGAGGGGGAACGCCGTCCTAGCGTTTCCCTCCTTTCATTGACTTCTTCCCAGCCTTTCCTCACAAGGAGGAGGGCTGGGAGGAGGGCTGGTTAGAGGCCCCCTCGCAGAAGAAGAAGACAGAGTCTTTCCTCGGGGTTTAGACGTGGCAGACGTCTTAGCCCCCGAGGAAGCGCTAGCCAAACTCTTGGGTTTGATCGCGGTTCGAGGCTGCCCAGCCGCCTTCGAAACCGCAGCGTCGACCATCTCATCTGGGAAGAGAGAGAAGGAACTCCGAACCGGTTCGTTTCGCAGCCCAAGTGCCGCCTCACGCCCAGCCCCCCTGGATACTCGTGTCAGGACTGCGTCCCGACGCCGAAGAAGAACCAGGTTGGCCCACAGGTTAGCCGTCTGGTGGGCTAGGTAGGAGATAGCCCTACCTCCAGACTGGCAGAGCCTCCTGAAAGATGGGTCCTCCTCAAGGTAGAGCCCCCGAAGTTGGCCGCTGCTTTCGACACTGTGAGGGACCACAGGTCGAGCCAGGAGACTGCCTGGAATGGTGCCATCGCGGTAGATTCCAGGTCTTGTGCCTCTTGCTGTGAGAACCATAGGTTCTCAGACGGGAGCTGCTGCAGAGACACACCCAGTGTTAGCCTAAACTAAACCCCCGGGGTTAACCGGTTTTAGGCTGGGCATCGGGTCCTCAGAAGGACAGCACCGTAAAAAATGCCGCTGTCGCTGGCAGAGGAGGAGGAAGCAGCTTCGCCGACCGGCCCGACTGAGCGAGTTCTCCCGTCCGGAAACGAGAGACTCTACCTGGTCGAGCACTGAATCGGCGAGCTGGCGATCGAGGCAGACCCACCGTCGGTCTGGGTTCCCTCTTTGGGCCCCAGAACGACTCGAGCTGGGACGTGGCTCGGAAGGTGGTAGCGGTGATCCCTCCCCGAGGTCGTTGTGCTGACGAATCCGCGCAATAAACTCGGCAAAGTTCCTCTGGATCTCGGATGTAACGGCGTCTCGAGGAGTAGGACCATCCAGTCCCTCCAACAAGGCCGACTCCCGGGACCCTCCCCCTTCAGAAGGGGGAACAGCAACAGACCCCTCTCGGTCTCCTCCTGCCACCTGAGCGTACGTCCTGGTCGATCCTAGGACCGAGCCAGGCGTGTACGGCAACGTGGCGGGATCATGAGAAACGCACTCCTCGTGATCGCTCCTAGGTGTCTCGCCCCTCCGGTATAACCTGCGGAGGTTGAAGGCACTGGAGAGGAAGACCTGACGCTCCTCATGCTCACGGCCGGACCGGTAGCTTGGAGGGCTGCAGGCGATCCCCAACCCGCGGTGGGGACCGAGCTGCAGGCCTGGATTGAGCACAGCGACGCCGGCCCTGCGCGTCAGACGAGCTGCTGCCGCTCTCCCTACCCGACTGGTCCTTGTGGGAGCATCGGTCAGGAAAGCGGCATCGCTCGCTGTCGCGGCTTGGCCGGTGCGTGGGCTCGCGGCGCGTCGAGCTGCTGGCACCAGCATAAGCTGGTGCTAGAGGCCGGGGGGACCTCTTCCCTGCCTCAGCCCCGTGGCTGGTCAGCGACCGTCACGTCCACCCTGGGTACCGGCAGGTCGCTACGAGAGCGGCCGCTGGTCTGGCGGGAGCTACCTGAGCGGCTCTCACCAGCTTTTTCCCCCGTGCCGCTGTCTTGGCACCGAGCGAACTCTGGCGCCAAAACTTTGGCTGCACGGTCTCCCGGGGGAGAGCGTACACTCGGGATCTCTCGCGAACGAGAGGCCGAGCCGGATCCTGGCTTAGCGGCAGAACCGCTAACGCCAGGTGAGGAGGGGCCGGTCAAAACCGGCACTCCTCTGGTCCCCGCTTTCCCCTTCCTTGCGGATGGGGAGGCGGGCCCCGCTCCCGAAGGAGCAGGAGGACCAGCAGAAGGACCCCCCCCGTCTCGCCGAGGCAAGACGGGCCCTTAGAAGCTCCTGAAGGAGACTTCTTCGTGGGTGGGGGGTGGGGGGGGGGGGGGGGGGGGGGGGGGGCAGCAGCCTTCTTCTTCTTCGGCTTGCGAGCCTTAGAAGTCGAAGGTGAAGAGGCGGCAGCAGACGACGAAGCAGACGACAAAGACGAAGACGACACCTTCCTCCTCTTCTTCCTCTTCTTCGTCAGCTCCCTCAGGACAGTCGTCAGGTCCTCCATCCAGGCCAGAGCCGGGGCTATTGCCGAAGCAACACGGCCCGACTGCACCTGTCCGGAAGGACCTGGGACTGGAGAAGACACACCGTGGGCAGCAGCATGGACAGGGACAGGAACAGCAGGAACAGCAGGAGCGGCAGACACAGCAGGAGATGCCATCATCTCAGCAACAGCAGGGGTGGCCGGAAGATCAGCAGCAGCACCGACATCAGGGACAGCCAAACCAACATCAACAGGAGCGGCAGGAACGGGCGGTGCAGCCATCGTCCTCTCGGTCTCGGTAGCCAGCGGGAACCTAGGAACTGGTGGACGGTCCAGGGGCGAGCTCTTGACACAGCGGAAGTCTGGGGCAGGCAACGCGAAGAGCCCAGGTGGCTGCGGGCATCCCCCTCTAGGTACGGCAGCGACTGGCCCTTGGATGGCAGCAGACGGCATCACCGACACAGCGAGTTTTGCATGTAGACCAGGTGAGGGGGAGCGGCATAGGCAGAGTGGAGATGGTGGTGGTCGTGGTGGTGACCGCTCCATGAGTTACCGCCTTCAGACCCCGCTAGACGCTGCAGGCAGCCCCTGGATGCTCGGCACGCCCTCGCAGCCGCAGCGCAGCCCACACCTGTCCAAGATCATCACCCACTGACGTCCTACCTGAAGGAACAAGAGTCGGGTTGATTAGAGAGGTTTCCTCACGCACCGGGGGGGGGGGGGGGGTGGGGGGGGGGGGGAAGTGGCCCCTACCCCGAACGCACAGAAGACCCCGTAAACAACTGTACATCTGGGTAACGGGTGCCCTCCTCCACACTCGCCTGATCAAGAGAGGAGAAGGACTCCGAAACCCGCCCCCCACCGCGGGGGAAGGCAACAACCGACGACTCCCTGGCCGGTCTTCTCTTCCTCCTCCCCTCGTACAGCACCCACTGCACCTCGGACCAATCATCACAAACGAAACAAGTATTTGACCGAGAGCAATCACGCCCTTGGCAACGAGAACACAACTCGTGAGGATCTACCTCAACATATGATCTGAATGCCCCACAGCAGCGCCCATCCACGCCAGGACAAATTCTGCGTGACGTGGTAGGGCGCGCGGGAATTATCCTCAACTTGATCCATATTAGAAAATGAAAAAGACCCTGTACTTACAATACACCCTTTTTCATACACACAAACCAGACTGAGAAATCAATCACACAAAGCGAACGACGCTCAGCGGGCAAGAGAGAGCGACGAAAACAACAACGTCTTCACCCAACGCGGGCCGAAAGCAAAAGTGGTTCCTCGCCTCCCAGTCGCGCTGCGCACGCACTGGCGGACAAGCAGCTAACTACGTTACCCCTTGTTCGAAGCTTACGACCATGTCCAGCTGCCGCTTAAGCAATCTTCCTAGTGTAAAGGACCAATGGTTTATATATCGTGTCGGAACAAAAGAAGGATATGGGATATGCCATTGGAAATCATACCCATAATCAGAGGAACGCTAGGGACAAGCTTAAGATTCCTGAAAAGGAATCTGAAAAACTAGATGAAGTAACTCTAGGCTACTTGAAACAGTGCGCACAGCAAAAAAATGAGGGATTTTTAAGGGGATAGGATGTAATCCGGAACCCCACATTATAAAGTCACTTAGTCGAATAGGATGACTGTGAGACACACCCCCACTGCCATAAAAATAATAATAGTAATAATAACAAGGCGTGATCCAGCTTACTCGGAAAAAGTGCAGATTTTTCCCTTCATGCATAAGTTGCAATAATTATATTTTCAACTTAACATAAATTTAAACTAGTTAAAAAAATCTATATCCAAATAGATTTCTTGTTTCACCAGCGACATTTAAAATAAATATGTTATATTTTATTAGAAATAATTTTTCTGTACTGTTTAACATGAACATTTACTTCTTATATTTTGCATTTTAATAAACAAATCATAAATATCCTATCCCAAAATTACTGTATCTTTTCAACTCAATTGGGGAAAAAAAAAAAAAAAAACCCCGGGCCTTTTCCAGACCTTTTTAGGCTTTTCTAATACCCAACAACAACAACAAAGTAGTGTTTAGGCTTACTCCCTGACTAGGCGAAAATAGTATGATACGGACTTCAAGGGATAAATATTTAATTATAACAAGGACATTTAACATAAAACAAGGACATACTCGCCATCTTCTAGTTAAAAGAAAGGGAACGTCTTTTTTTATTCCGAACACCGTTATCGTAATTTGTTACGACCCCTTTGGCCGTAATACAGGTTCTTTATACTTTACTACACAGGGATCGTATGCGGTAAGAAAGTACACAGGATAAGAGGAATGTGGACACAAACACCAGAATAAAATCAACAATATTTAATAATAAAGTACACTTAATACTAAATGAGCCTTGTGAGTCAACTTAATAAATATACAAATACAAATAGTAAATAACGGGCTCACAAGGATTCCTAACACTAAAAGCTGACCCTAACAAAGCAAAGAAAGAACATATGCCAAAGTCTCAAATAATCATAACATGGGCCCAATAATAAAACCACTATCCTACAACTATAAGAAAGAAGGAAGAGTGTCCAGAGAAAATAAAGTAAAGAAAGCCTTAAACCTCCTACCTAACCGTGGTGGTATTAAACTCAAAACTAATACAAATAGCCATTCTGAGGGGCAATAAATACCAAATACCCCTAACTCAACACAACATATATATATACAAATATAAATAGATACAATTAACCCTTAAATAGTGCTTAAATTCTAAGTTACAAGGATGTGCACAGGAGTTCCTGAAGGTCACTTGTACCTCCCAGAAGCTATACGGGGGAGCTCACAAATTGTCCAGGTTAGACCAAGGGTCAAGTTCAATTCCGAGGGACAACACAGGATAATCACCTCTTACCTGGCAATTGCCTCCCTACGAGCTTCCTCACGAGCCCTTCTTCCGCCACATCCTCCGGCGGGAATCAGGAGTACAGGCGTCGCAAGTGACGATAACCTGCGATATCACAGCCGTGATCTAACTCCACAATGCACATCGCCTGTAGAGGGCTCAGCACATCTACGAAAAACCACTTCCAAGGGAGGTCCGTCGGAGTATTCTCCAAAAAGGCGTAAGATAAATCTCCAGAAGGCTGCCAACAAAAGAGCGTACGTCCAGAAGCTTATACAGGCCCGAACTATTTTAGGCCGGCCTCCACTCACCGCACTACAGTTCCATTCCAACTCGAAAACAAAATAAAACAATCGTTAACACGATAGTGAGGCAATTCATAACAAGAGGAGGAATCACTGAGCAAAACAACTGAACGTTACGTTAACGTAGAAAAAGACAGCTGCTGTACTGAATATAAGAGAAAAAACACTTAAAACTAGGTACAAAGCTGATTTAAGAAAATAAACAATCAATAAATTACGTTAATTTGACACCTTCCTCCCCCTCAAAAAAATTATTCAAATAGAACATTTTTTTTAGTGTCACACAATCATATAACATACTAGAAGATAACCATATAGACGACTTAATCTAAAACATCCTGCAAGGAAAAAAAAAACTTAATATACAACGTCCTGCAAAGGAAAAATAATAAGGTGAAGCAAAACTCAGAACATAATGAAACAGACTTAAGACAAAGCCCGAATCCATACACTATTTTAAACATGATAAAAAATTGACTACCTTAAATATTTTCAATACAAACCGCTAAGGAGAAATGAGCAGGGCGAGGTGAGAAGAGAAATAACCAGACTTACATCCTAGAAAGGGCATCAGGATACAGTTATCAACACCCTTAACATGCTTAATAATTAAAGGAAACTCCTGCAGCTGAAGAGCCCAACGCAGAATCCTCTGGTTAGAAGATTTCATTCTTTCGATGAACACCAAAGGGTTATGGTCCGTCCAAATTTCTACGGGAAAGGAAAAATTAGTAACTTATGGTTTGAAATGAACCAAGGTACTAATTAAAGCTAGTGCCTCCTTCTCGATGGTAGAATACCTTCTCTCAGCATCCAGCAACTTACGACTAAAGTATGATACTTGACGCACTTCACCATCTTCATGTCTTTGAAAAAGTACTCCACCTATACCCATCAGTGGCATATACAACAACAATAAACGGTTTCTGAAAGTCAGGAGACATTAGAATGGGGTTAGACATTAATACAGTTTTGAGTTTAAAAAAAGATTCTCACACTGAGAAAGATCATACAAAACTTTTGTCCCGTTTTGCAATAGTTGATTTGTGAGGGGGCTGAGCAAGGTCTGAGAAGTTCCGGACGAATCTCCTATAATAACGCAACATACCTGAAATTATCCGGATCTCCCTAACATTGTGCGGCCTTTGCAAATTTAATAGAGCCTCGAGGTTAGCTTGTTTAGGAGTAATCTGACCCAAACCAACCTCGTGACCTAGATAACACACCTTGGCTTTACCGAATTCACATTTACTCAAATTTACAACAAGACCAGCGGCTCTCAAGGCCTCAAATACCTTCTTTAATCTCACCAAATGAGTCTGCCAGTCATTGCTGTGAATAACCAAAACATCTATATAAATTTCTGTACCCTCCAGACCACATATAACTCTGTTCATCAACCGCTGGAAGGTACATGCTGCATTCTTCATCCCAAAGGGCATTACCTTACATTTGTAAAGCCGAAAGGGTGTAACAAAAGCGGAAATCTCACAAGCTCGATCAGAAGGGGAACCTGCCAATACCCCTTTAAAAAATCCAATTTAGTTATAAACTTAGCAGGTCCTATCCGATCAAGACAGTCCTCGATACGTGGCAAAGGGAAAAAAAGTAATTCTTTGTATTAGCATTGACCTTGCGGTAGTCCACACACATGCTAGACTGCCCGTCATGTTTCTTAACAAGTACAAATAGGTGAGCTCCAAGGACTTACCGAAGGTCTGAATTAAATCATGCTCCAACATATACTTTATCTCCTTCTCGACAATATCACGCTTTTCTGGATTTAATTGATAAGGACTTTGTTTGACTGGGGAAGCACTGCTCACATCAACATCATGTTGGAGCAAGGACGTTCTACCTGGAAAGGCCTGAAATAAATCTGAAAAAGATATTAATTTCATCATGTCATCCTTCTGGATACCCTCCAGATGCTCCAAACCCTTTACTAATGTTTCCAAATTTTGCATATTACTTGCAAGAGCATCTGAAGATACCTGGCAAAACAAGTCGGCTAGTTCTTCTAACGTGTGTTCTAACACTAAAGACACTGGCTCATATACTATAGCTAGGGGGTCAAGTCTACCAACTGCGTAAGATTTCAATCTATTAACCCTTAAACGCCGGAGCGGTAAATAAAAAAAATGATTCCCGTATGCGGAGGGTTTGAGAGTGAGCGCGTAAGCGGAAAAAATATTTTTTTCAAAAAATCACAGCGCGCTTAGTTTTTCAAGATTAAGAGTTCATTTTTGGTTGGCTCCTTTTTTGTTTTTGTCATTGCTTGAAGTTTAGTATGCACATCAGAAATGAAAAAAAAATATCATTATCATATATAAATAATGCGATATATGATAGCGCAAAAACGAAATTTCATATATAATTGTATTCAAATCGCGCTGTGTGCAAAACGGTTGAAGGTAACAAGTTACTTTTTTTTTCGTTGTAATGTGCACTAAATTGCGATCATTTTGATATATAACACATTGTAAAACGATAAAAAGCAACACAGAGAAAATATTTACACAAAATAATGCATGAATTCGTAACGCGCTTACGTAAACACATTATTTTTTTCAAAAAATTCACCATAAATCTAAATATTGTCCTAGAGACTTCCAATATGTTTCAGAATGAAGACAAATGATTGAATATTACTATAATGTAAGAATATTAGCTTACAAATGCAGTTTTCGACCATATCTGACGAGCTAAAGTTGACCGAATGTCGAATTTTTTATATATATATTTTTTTATATGCAATTATTTCGAAAATAAGAAAAGCTACAACTTTAAAATATTTTTCGTTTTATTCTACATAAAATTGCGCACATTTTCATATATAAACTCTATGAAATGCCTAATATGAACGGAGCAAATATTCCGAGAATGGGACTTACGCATTTCGGAGATTTGTGGCGGAGAATCCGCGCGCGGAGGGAAGGAAAGTTTTTTTAAAAATTCACCATAAATTTAAATATTGTGCTAGAGACTTCGAATTTGTTTCACGATGAAGATAAATGACTGAATATTACTAGACTGTAAGAGTTTTATCTTACAATTGCGTTTTTCGACCATTTCGGTAGAGTCAAATTTGACCGAACGTGGTTTTTTTTTCTATTTATCGTGATTTATATGCAAATATTTCGAAAATGAGAATAGCTACAACCTTCAACTATTTATTGTTGTATTATACATGAAATTGCGCACATTTTCATAATATAAAACGTTATGTAACGGCTAATTTAAAATGGTGCAAACATTACCACAATCGCACGTTATGATTTTTTCGGAAGAGTTACCGCGCGTACGTAAAGAAAATGTTGATTTTTTTCATAAATTCACCATAAACGAAATATTGTGCTAGAGACTTCCAATTTGTTGCAAAATGAAGGTAAATGCTTGAATATTACTAGAATATAGGCGTTTTAGCTTACAATTGCGTTTTTCGACCATTTCGTAGAGTCAAAATTGACCGAAGGTTGATTTGTACTTATCATTTTTTTATATGAAAATATTTCAAAATTGATAAAAGCTACAACCATGGGTGTTTTTAGTTGTATTGTGCATGAAATTGCGCACATTTTCATATATAAAACTTTATGTAACGGCTAATTTAAAACAAATGGTGCAAACATTACCACAATCGCATGTATGATTATTTTCGGAAGAGTTACCGCGCGGACGTAAGGAAAAAGTTTTTTCATAAATTCACCATAAATCGAAAATATTGTGCTAGAGACTTCCAATTAGTTGCAAAATTAAGTTAAATGATTGAATATTACTAAAAATATAAAGAGTTTTAGCTTACAATTGCGGTTTTTCGACCATTTCGGTAGAGTCCAAGTTGACGAAGGTTGAATTTTGGCACTTATCGTTATTTATATGAAAATATCTTAAAACTGATAAAAGCTACAATCATAGAGTATTTTTTTGTTGTATTCTACATAAAAATGCGCACATTTTCATATATAATACTCTATGAACGGCTAATTTAAAATGGTACAAAAATTATGTCAAGTGACGAAATAATTTCAGAGATGTGTCACAGATACTTTTTTAGTGCTGGCGGCAAGAAAGAATTCGCGCTTGCGCGCCTGCGTAAACGATTGTAAACAAAACAACACCTTGATCCGAGAACTCCACATCCCCCAAGGCGCGTGATTCAAGAGTTTTCGGCTGGTAGGCCTAAAAGTATTTTTTTTCCGCGAATTTTTAAAAAAACTTTTGTATGTCGACGTAAAATACGTCCAGTCGGCACCCGAGAGACAAAAAATGTCGACGTAAAATACGTCCAGTCGGCGTTTAAGGGTTAATATGGAATATCCAACACTTACGTTTTGGTCCCAGTAGCGTCCACTTCATAACTGACATCAGACAATTTCCGGAGTACCTTCCAAGGCCCCTTATACCTAGGTTCCAGAAAATTGTCCGAGTCTGTACTCAAAACCAAAACAAGCTCACAGGCTCAAACGAACGTGCCTTACTGTTCTTTTCATAATTTTCCTTCATTGAGGCCTGAGACAACACTAAATTATCCTGGGAAAATTTCCAGCCAGCTGATAATCTCCTCCTCAGGTCCTCACGAACTCACCCACATTCAATTCTTTTCTGATGGCTAACCTCTAGCAACTCATGGAAAAATTTCTAGAGGACCATGTACTTTGTGTCCAAAAATTAACTCAAAGGGAGCTACACCTGTGGAAGAATTATGATGATTACATATAGCAAAGAGAGCAAAGGGAAGAGCTTTATCCCAATCCTCGCCTTGCTCATAACAGTACTTTTTTAGAATAGACTTGAGGGTTTGGTGGAACCTTTCCACTACGCCGTGACTCTCTGGGTGGTAAGGTACACTGGTAAAGTGCTGAATGGCCAGTTCAGCACATTTACCTTTAAATACCTTGCTCGTGAAATTCGTGCCCCAATTGGTTTGAATTTTACGAGGTAACCCATACCTGGAAAAAAATTCTATTAGTTTCTCAAACACTACTTTCGATGTAATTTTCCTCATAGGAAAAGCTTCAGGAAACCTAGACGCTCTGTCCATTATAGTCAGAAGATAAGTAAATCCAGATTTAGTTTGGGGCAACAACAACTCTGCAAAAGGATCCCCAATTGCAGGAATGGATGCAAAGGGGCTTTAGGAATAGGTTTATAGGTTTTACCCATTACTTGACATGTTTCACAACATCCTACAAATTTCTTCACTGAGGATTTCAATCCCGGCCACCAAAAATATTTTGCCAGTCTACTATGTGTTTTACAAACTCCAAAATGACCAGAAAAGGAATCCTCATGAGCTAAAATAAGGACATCATTCTGATATTTTGAAGGTACCACAATCTGCTCTACCTGAGAGGTTTGGTTTAGGCCGTGATCCACAGGACGACTAACTATACAACAAACCTCTAATCACACAGAACCTTGGTTTTGTTAAATCATCCATATTACCTCCTAATTCATAATTCTGAGCTTCAATAAAGCTTACACAGTCACAATCAGGATTAAATATCTTATTTATAAAACTACTACGACCACTACCTACAGACCGGGTCTCTCTACCTCTACCTCTAAACTACTTAAGTTTAAATCATCCTCATCCTGTAAGGTGGCAGCAGCCTTTGCAGAAGCTCGAGTGGTAATTGCCACAGGACTTGCAGTTACGGACACTATTGGGAATAATTCTTAACCTCGGGCATCCAACATATCATTTCCCAAAATGCCGTTAATACCAGGGATGGGGAGCTTTTCTACCACTGCCAATTCTGTCACCTTGTGATACCCTGGGAAGAATGCCTCTACCTTCACCAAAGGCGCAGAAACCATTGTATCAGGGAACCCACCCAGGACCACATAATTTCCAGAATGCTCACCAACATCCTTCAAAACCCTTGACAACATCAATGATCGAGCAGACCCAGTGTTCCTTAGGAATTTCAGCCTTACAACTTTACTATCAATAACCTAATTGCCAGGCCAAATATATTTGTCAAAAAGTCACAAAGGAGAGCTAGTAGGTGACTGATTTGTTTCACCTCCACTACCACTAAACATACCCCTCCTTCAGTTCCTGGGGAACACTCAACTTCAGTATTAGGGGTAGTAGGGGCATTAACAATTAAAGATATGGGGACATTGTTGTTACCTCCCCTTCCGTTCCGCTGGAGATACCTCCTCCGGGCAGGACACCGAGCTCGAAAGGACCCACCCTGCTCGTGGCACCAAAAACAAGTTTCCCTAGCTCTACCAACATTACTAGAACTTTGATTACTCTGGGAAAACACCCGTGTGTTCCTTCCACTTGGGTTATTTCCCTGGCTAGCTTCAACCTTTGTTTTAAAGGGGTTATTGGATCTCCAATTATTGTTTGGCCTGGCAGACTGGGATTTAAAGGCTGATGGACTAAAACTACGTTTACCTACACGGTGTGTTAACACAAACTCATCAGCTATCTGAGCAGCTTTACTTAAGCTATATGCTTTAACCTCCTCCATATACATATAAAAAAGAGAGTAATAGTAGTGCAGAAGATAAGAGGCAATTCGAAAAGCTATTAGATATGCTACTAGAATACAACATTCAACAAATAAATCACCTGCCAACATGAAAGTAAATACTTTAGACCTAGTATTTGTGAACGAGATAAATTATGTTGTAAAGAAATAATAGTTTATAATGCGAGTATTTCAGACCATAATGCAAGAAATGAAAAAGTGGGAAGGATATGGGAAAATACAACTTCTACAGTAAATATATAAAATGATCAGAAATAAATGAAGAATTAAACAAAGATTGGGATAACATTTTCGTAAGTGAAGACATAAGGGTATATATGGAGATATTATATAAAATATTAGAGAAAATAGTGGATAAATATATACCGAAGAAGAAAAATAAACATCAGTCATGCATACCAAGAGACAGAAGGATCTTGTTCCAGAAAATCAGAAAGTGGAAAAAGGTCTTGCAAAAGAAAAAAAATGCATGGAAAGTTATAGAACTAAAAAGTAGATAGAAAATGTAGAACAAAGATTATACAATCAAAATAAATGAAAAACGGGACTTGGAAGAAAAAGCCCTAGTAAATATCAAGCAAAAACTCCAAAATATATACTCATACGCGAAAAAAGATGAAATAAAATAAAATAGAAATAGGCCCTCTAAGAATTGAAGGGAGATTGACGAATGAAAAAAAGGAAATTTGCAACATATTGGCAGAACGATATAAGAGAGAATTCACCCCTAGAATAGATAATGAAGATAATGATATAGAAGTAAGAGACGAAAATATGTGAATATTTAGCTGACATAGATATTAATGAAGCTGATATTGTGCAGGCTATTAATGAAATTAAAAATAGAACTGCAGCAGGGCCTGATGGAGTTCCTGCTATTTTGTTAAAGAAAGTAGTTCATTCTATCGCAAAGCCACTTGCAATATTATTAAGACAAAGTGTAGATACAGGCATGATTTATGATGAGCACAAATTAGCATATATTACCCCTACATTCAAAAGTGGATCAAGACTAGAGGCAAGTAATTATAGGACTGTGAGTCTAACATCACATATTATGAAAGTGTTTGAAAGGGTGATGAAGAAAAATATTATGAAACATTTAAAAAAAATAATCTGTTTAATATAGGACAACATGGTTTCGTACCCGGAAAAGTACACAAACCCAACTGTTAGTCCACCGTGAGAACATATACAAAAATATGAAAAGCGGAAATGAACAGATGTGGTTTATCTAACTTTGCAAAAGCTTTTGACAAGGTAAGACCCATAATATATTAGCGAAGAAAATTAGAAAACATAATATAGTGGATAAAGTAGGAAGATGGTTAAAAGAATTTTTACACAACCAAAAACAGATAGTTATTGCAAATGTGATGAGAAAGTCGGATGTTAGCTGCATTACTGTTTGTTATTATGATTGCAGACATAGACAGTAATGTTAAGGACTTGGTAGTGAGTAGTTTTGCCGATGACACAAGAATAAGCAGAGAAATTACTTGTAATGAAGATAGGAACGCGCTAAAAGAGACCCTTAACAAAGTATATGATTGGGCAGAGGTAAATAGGATGGTATTTAATTCTGATAAATTTGAATCAATAAACTATGGAGAAAGAGGAGGAAAGCTATATGCATATAGGGGACCTATTAATGAGACAATCACAAATAAGGAAGCAGTTAAGACCTTGGTGCGATGATGAATAGGAACATGTTATGCAACCATCAAATAGCAATTCTATTGGCAAAATGTAAAGCAAAAAATGGGAATGTTTTACGG
>NC_087207.1:65705397-65722897 GCF_015104395.2 Macrobrachium nipponense
CTACGGCTGAGAAATTTGGACAGAAATGACAATAGAATCCGTCATGCCCAAAAATCTTTGTAGGTGTTTCCTAGTAGTAGGTGGGGTAGCCTTACGGATACCTTTTACATTAGCATTTACTGAAGATAGAAGGCCTTTCCAAACTTTAAACCCAAGATACTGAACAAATACCTTCCAAAACTCACTCTTCTCTAGGTTGACTGTTACTCCTGCTTCTTGTAGCTTCTTGAAAACTTTCCGCAGGATCTTCAAATGTTCATCCCATGTTGTATAGATCCTAGTAGTTGATCCATCACTCATTGGAATGTTGCAGGTGCATTCGTCAGACCAAATGGCGGAAGAGTATACTGATACAGTCCAAAAGGAGTAATAAAAGCTGACAGCATCTTAGCTTTCTCATCTAAGGGAATTTAATAATGTTCTTTCAATAATTCTATTTTGGAAAAAACTTGGCTCGCCCAATATTATCAAGTAACTGATCTATAAGAGAGAGTGATAATTGTCAGCCACACTGATTGAAATCAGTTTCCTATAATCAGTACGCATCCTAAATGAGTCATCTGGTTTCTTCATTTACACACATGGAGAACTGTACTGACTTGAACTGAGTTCTGCTAATCCATGTTGCAGCATATACTCAACTTCTTTCTTCAAAGCACCTCGATGATAAAGTGATAAACGATAAGCTCTCTGCTTAATGATTTTCATTCTATTTGGATATTCATTTCATGCTTGGTATGCTTAGAAACATTTATACACACACACACACACACACACACACACACACACACACACATATTATATATATATATATATATATATATATATATATATATATATATATATATATATATATATATATAAGCGAATACGACATTCGTTCCTTGACAATGTCTTAGGAAAAGACGAAAGCGCTTGGATCTATCATTTTCCTGTGTATATTCGCTTATTTAATGAAGTCACGTGCATCTACTGTGATTTTTTAAGCATATATATATATATATATATATATATATATATATATATATATATATATAATATATATATATATATATATATATATATAGCCCGGATTCGGTCAATCCATCTGATTTCCTTCGAGTCGTTAGTATCTAACTCGTCACTCAGTATGAAAATACAAGAAATGTAAAATGAAAAAGTAGCTTAATGGAAACTTAAGATAATGTACTTGGAGATAGATTATAGCAAAAAAACTTCATAACTTTCCATTTTTTTTGCGGAAGGGGATCTCTAATTTCGAAACACCCGATATAATATATATATATATATATATATATACTATATATATATATATATATATACACACACATATATATATATATATATATATATATATATATATATATATGTACAACTAAAGAAGGCACTAATACTGAATATGGTAGTGTGACCTACTCAAAATCTCTAAGCAACTCACAAGACATTTGCCAAAATTAATTTGGGAACTGAATTAAACTCTGAACTAAAAAAATAACTTTATTTCTTTAAAGAAATGCAAAAATTCTGACTATCGCCAGAACAGCTAGAAAGATAATCAAATGGAAGTCCGAAATCGTTAATTGAAACCCGACACAGAAAACGGACTGTCTAGAACAAGATCCCGGGGGACTGAACCATTCCCACAAATAAAAAAAAAAAAAACGACTCTTCTCTTCATACTCCAACATAATAATTCCACAAAAATTTATTGGTCATGCAAAACCAATTAGTCTCTTCAGCACGTTAAACACCATTATGAATTATCAATACTGGTAATAATTCGGCTCACAGAGGCCGACAGAGTGACAAATTAATAGAGTTCCTGTCAGAAAAAAATATAACTTTGATGAGCACACATGTCACCAATAGAAATAATAATAAATCTCATAAACAGAACAGACATACATGTCACTTATGAGTTCACATAAACAAAATGAAAATAATTTCTCATGAACCCCTCATGAGAAGAAAAAAGGTTCTCTGCTACTTCACATGTCATCTCAAATAGTTCGAGATACTGAAAGGGAATTGATTAATTTATGTTCCTTGAGGTTTTCGCGCACTCTTCATCGTCACTCAAAAGCTGTGCGGATAATGTCAAAAAAATTATATGAAAAAGGTACACATAGGGAGGGTAAAAGATCACACGCAAACGAAAAAGCATTCTCGTAATACCACTTCCTCTAGATGACGTGTACTGTCGTTTAACTGGCTCATTATACAGGAAGAATTAATGACGTCACTCCTTATTTATTTCGTAATTTAGGAGATTCCCA
Source organism: Macrobrachium nipponense (assembly GCF_015104395.2). NCBI lineage: Eukaryota > Metazoa > Arthropoda > Malacostraca > Decapoda > Palaemonidae > Macrobrachium > Macrobrachium nipponense. The sequence goes on from NC_087207.1 coordinate 65,707,674, forward strand.
AAATGACAGGTTTTCTGCATGCTATGTTTTCCTTAGGAGGGAAGTAATTTATTTCCAATAACACTTATCTCAAGTTGGTTGCGCCCACAGAAACAAACGAACACACGAACCCATCGTTCGAGGAATCTTCCATGCAAACTCAGGTTTTGTTAGTGTGACCTCTGAGTCAGTAGATTTTTCTTAACAAATATCTATTATCTTAAATAATGACATTGCTCATCACATCCGTCTATCAAGTATAGGTCAACAAAAAGTATAATTTAAATATATAACAGGAGCTCGGCCCACCTACTCCCGCTGGCTCCTGCCCAGCCATAATTCATACAAAAAAGTTTTTATAAAATAAAAAAAAAAGCATTGGGTCTGCTCCAAAAAATAAAAGTATTAGAATGTAACTAAAAAATCTAAAATATGAAGGCTAATAGTCCATATGGCAGCCAAGAAATGTTCTTTGCCAACGTATTTTCCTTCATAACAATTTCTAGGATTTCCAGCACATGGATGGCATGTGGTTACACAAGCCCAGGATCCATACAGAGAGGTGTCAACTAACGCGCAGATATGGTTGGGTCAGGGCTAACAACTGAGATCACGTGAGCCCCCGCGCCTCACAGTCAGGCATATCTTCGGGGGCCCATTTGAACGAAAATATCAAAAGAAAATATGTCTTCTGCTTCTATTTTGTATTTATCCTGTCTCTGAGGATTTCTTTTATGGTTCTGACCCTATTTTATGTTTATCCTGTCTCTGGGGATCTTTTATAGTCCTTAATCCACAATCTGCTTAGGATCTCGCCATATAAATGCCAACAGTCCAGTACAATGTTTCATTCGCTAACACGCAGTCTTGAGGTAAAAGTCTCTGTAAATATAGGTTTCTTGTTTAATCACAATCTTAGAAAAGCTAAGTAACCATGCCAAACAATTGCGCAGTTTATGGTTGTTATAATACGAAAAAGATAAAGTTTAATCAGGACATTCGTTTCTTTCGGTTTCCGAGGGATGAATTTTTAAGAGATGCTTGAATACAAGCATGCCGACGCTCAGACAAGATTAATCCAGATCATGCCGTGATTTGTTCTGTACATTTCTGCAAAGAAGATATTGATGAAGACATGAAGTCTCGTCGTCTTGGTATAGAAAGACCCTAGAATCAACGGATATTGAAGAAGGATGCAGTTCCATCTCTTTCTCTGCCTGATTTTCATGAAGTTTACGTTGAAACCTAATTTTTGCCAGGAAAATGAATATATTTCTCTTAGGAAAAACATAGAAATTAAGTACAGCATGCAACCAAAAGCAAATGATAAAATAAAAAAAAATATCCTTTATCAAGTGAATGAACATTAATGGTCATTTCATGATATAAATAATATGTATAATTCCTAAATGTTTTTCCTAAGAGAAATTTATCTATTTTCCTGGCAAAATTAGGTTTCAATGTAAAATTCATGAGAATCAGTACAAATAAATAATTACCTTTGGGCAGAGAAAGAGATGGAACTGCATTGGGAGGAGACTGCAAAGTTCGTATCATTAGTTGACGAGGGGTTTGATATCATGAATTCTTGTACTGTTTATGGTGACAAGGCATCCCGAAACGCCTTTGGAATTGATTATGAAAAACAGAAAAAATGTTTTGCATGAAATGATGGACACCATGAGAACCATGAAGGTGGCAAACTCAGGGTTTAATTGCATGTATAAATTTCAAAAGGGAGTGATTTTGTCATGCAAGTCTCTGATAGGCCTATATGAGATGGTGAAGAAATTATATGGTGTTAAATTCATTCCTACAAGAAGACTGAATCAGGATGTACTTGAACACTTTTTTGGATGTGCACATCAAATGACTGGGCCATACGGAAATCCTAATTCAGTAAACTTCAAATTCTGCTTAAGAAAGTACTTGCTAGGGAAAGACATTGCGCTGTCAAGTGAAAAAAACCCTACCTAATGCATAGAAGAATTTGATATCCTTAACCAGCAAATGCAAACTCCAGCAAGTGCAATGCGAGACAGCGAGAGAGAACCATCTGTAGAAATATGCCCGACAAGTATTTTTTTCAAAACAGTAGAATGTGACTTTGAAAAAGAAAATGATGACGCAATAGACTTGGGAAAGGAACCTAAAATGAGACAGAGGAAGACAAGAGATTGATATCTGAAGTGATAGAAGAAGAATCTCTTCGATACATTGGAGGCTATATTGTGAAGAAGTTTGGATTAAAATATCCTCATTTGGGAGTTAAGGCATCGGAGGCTAACGAAAAAGAAAAATCATGGCTTAGTACTATTAACATGGGCGGGGACTTCATGCTCCTTCTGATGATTTCATGTCCCAGTTATCTATCGTGAGAGAAATTTTCATCGCTGCTCGTGGTGATACTTTAAGAGAAGGCAAAGACTGCATAAAGTCATTAATTTCAGAAATGGAATTATTGGGAGTTGATATTCCCAAAAATGTGATAGCATTTTTTGCTAAAATTTCTGTGTTCTTTCGGATGAGACATCTGATCAAAGCAATTATGATAGATAAAAAGAAAAAGAAAGTGTCGTAGCATGAAAAAGAAATTTATGAAATTGTGAATATGTTAACTATGTTTTTTTTCTTTTTTTGACTTTTGAAACTGTACAATAAAATATATGATTAAAATAGTTTTCTCATTTCAGTACTTTAACGATACGATCATTTACTTATAACCAAAATAACGAATATGAAAGTCTTATCTCGAGTTGAGTTTCACTAATGAAACATGAATGTAGAAAAGAAAAAAAGACAAGTATCAGGAACGGGTAGATAAGTCAAGATAAAAGAGAAAGGAATTAGCGCCTATCATATACTGAGCGCCACCCGCCTCACGGGGGCTCACGTGACGAGGTGCGCGGAATAGGCCTTATTTTCGTCCCACTCTTAACTGACCCCTCTCTGTATGGATCCTGCACAAGCCTATGTTGAGTATGGCACGTGCGAATCGTCGGCGCAGGCTAACTCTTCAAAACGAAATACGGCTCATGAAGACGTGCCACCCGTACACGTGCTGCTAATCGCCATCTGACAAGGTTCCTCTCAAAAACTGAAGGCTAGAAGGACTGGAGGCCATCATAAAATCGGTGAAGTGCTCCCATGTTATGACAGTATCAATCATGGCTCATAGTGGATACTCCGTGAAGATGCCCTTGAAGAACTGGTGCATACCGTAAGTCAGTTATGTCTTCAGTCAACCAAACAAGATATCAACTCTATATCTAACAGTCTGTCACTGCAAATAATCTGCTACGGCAAAGATAACTGTCATAAAACAACAAAGAGACATATCCCAAAAATTAAAAAAACCATCACTGCGAAATTACTCACCTAATCAAAACAAAACCTACGTGCCCCAAAACTGGATATACCAAATAACTTCTGAACAAACTCACAGCATCGTTAAAAGAAACAAACAACTGGACTCACCAAATCGATTCAAAAACTCCAAAAGAAAGAAAAAACAAATCATAACTGGGAAATACAAACTCACCGAATGATAAGTCACCACCACAATACTGAAAATCACTGCTCCCTGAAAAGCACCAAACTGCTAAAAGGAAAACACAAACCGACAAACGTCTCCAATAACCAAGAAATTACCTCACATGTTAAAACCAAAGAAAAAGGACCAACCTTATCTAAACCACCACAAAAAGATCAAAACAGTTCATTACAATCCAACAATAAACTTTCGCCCCTTGGGTAAAAAACTGTATGCATATGCAAAAAAACGCAAAACCTCTAAGGACTTCAACATCATGTTGATCAACAATAAAGATTCTCGAAGCCATGGCACTTACTACGGAAACATCAACCATAGAAAACGGCAAATACAAACTAAACTTAGGCCAAAGACTAACCAAAACAAGATTCTTTTAAATCCACTATATAATCAATAAACAAACTAATAAAAGACTATTAATTCAACCTCCAGTAACTCCAATATTCCACAAATCGCAAACACAGTTTTCCGCTGACCTCAACTAGTATAAAAGAAGAAAATGCCTATCTCGAGAAATGAACCATCAATATACCTGGTTCGAATATAACATCAGCTAAAACATTATAAACATAATTCATCTACTGTTAGGGGAAACTTATACTCAAAAACCAACAATAATAACATAAACACCACCCACATTACTACCATTATCAGTACCACCCAAATAATGAAAAATTTCCCCTACATTTCATCAATACCCACATGTGAATTAAAAAAACAAGTACCCCCAAATTATTATACCTTTAAACAGGGTAATAAAAAAAAGAAAAGAACAAAACATTCTGTTCCCCAAACCATCAAAACTCCCCAAATAACTATATGGCAAATATGCATAAATTCCCACATGTCACAGATCAACCGATGAAAAAAGAAAAAAAACTCAAGAGGTAAATAATATACAAAGGAATCTGACAAAATCTCACCAAGTCATCGCCGAAGCATACAAAGAGAGAGGAGAGAGAGAGAGAGAGAGAGAGAGAGAGAGAGAGAGAGAGAGAAGAAAAAAACAATAACCCATAACCCAAAGAGAATAAAAATATAAAATATTAACATGTGAACAATTATCATGTCTTCTTAAGCTTAGATATGTGCGTCAACCTAGACGAACCTGTATTCTCATCTAAAATAATGAATTAATTTCCTGTCTTAATTTCAACAACCCGAAACAGACCCTCAACCTTAGGACCTAGTTCATAGTTAAGCTGGTTATAGACGTTGACTTTCACAAAAACTTTGTCACCAACAGCAATATTAATATTAGCTGACTTTGAAATACTTCTGTCAACCATCTCTTGCATTATATAGGGACTCGATATTTATGTTAAGGCTCATATACCTATCTTTAGCCATAGAGACCAAAGACCTAACAGTATCATCACAATTAGCGGGAATGGGTAATAATTCAAAATTGCCCCGTGATGGATTACCAAACAATGCTTCTGTCGGAGACATACCTATTGTATCACTAGCCATAATATTAATGCTATGTCGGACTTGCACTATATACCGACCCCAGTTAACGTCATTACCACCTATGTTAACCCGTAGCGTTTCTAAAATTTTCCTGTCGGCTCTTTCACACAACCCGTTTAGCTTGTGGTCTATACAAGATAATTGTCACTTTTTTTTCCCCATAACTTCTGCAAGGCATTCTAAAATCTTGTTCAGAAATTCCCGCCCATTATCAATTATCAGAACCTCGTGGGTTCCGTAACGACAAATCCAACCCTGAAAGAAGTTGATAGCGACCCCTTCAGAGGTTTTATTCCTTAAAGAAAAGATTTCAACAACTAACAGATATTTATGACCGTATCTAGACTCACAATATTCCCCAAGAACGTCCATGTGGACTCTCTGGAACGGCCTTTGACGGCACAGGAAATGCACCTAACCTACAAAAGGTAATCTTCGCTGGCTTGGACGTATTGCATACAGCGCAAGACCAAACGTAATTTTCAACAGAAGCCACGTTTTTCCTGAAATATTTCGTGCGTCTCACGATAGTCTTCTCAATCCCCAAATAAAACTCAAGAATAAAAAAAAAGAGAGAGAAAAAAAGTACTAATTGAGATTCACCCTTATAACCCCAGTTATTTTTCAACAAATTCGTACCCAATTCACTACTCAGTTACATCACAACTAATTCATTACGCAATTCACAACGCCGGAAAAGAAATGGTAGGTACCTCAATGGCCAATGCGCTCCGCTGTTCGCAAATCATATTATTTCAGTTTACCCTCGAGAATAGAAAACGGGACCCGAGCCAAGCAGAATAAAAGAAACATGGCTAATATGGGGGAGAGAGAGAGAGAGCAATTTCTCCCCAGATAAGACCTCTCCTACTACAGTTCCCGTGCGAGAGAGAGAGAGAGAGAGAGAGAGAGAGAGGAGAGAGAGAAGAGAGAGAGAGAGAAAAGAGAGAGAGAGAAAGTAAACTGCAAGTGCGCCACTGCCCAGTCCAACCAAGGTTGGTCTGTGTTGCAACTCGAAAAGCGCTGAGCTACCGACGGACCTAATATGCACTCGCACACTCAAACGAAATGCGTTGCGATTTCACACAAAAGTATGCAATAACGGCAACCAAAAATAAAGGTATCGTCTGAACACTTGTTCCTCAGGATGTGACTTTCGTCCAGAAATAGAATTATGTGTAAAAAAAAAAAAAAATTTTGGAAGGAAATAAAATTACGAATATACACATTGCTTATTCACACGCGAACAACCCCTTCACTTGTTTCACTACTGACAGGTATTTTTAAACACAAAAAAAAAGGAGAAAAAAGGAACAGCGTAATAAAACTCACTTTCCACAGATTATGCATAACTGCTGGGGTGAAGCTAAACCCAGGGCACCGACAGCGCCTATTCCACAAGAATTACTAACTCTACCAAATCCAAATGCCAAAAACCACCTTCCCCTTCAACAAAATCAATGAACAACCGACCGTTTTTGTTTTACAAATACACACAAAGGACAACCTATAACGTGTCTGAAACCACTTATCCATTTAGGAAACAACCTAGTATAACCGCTGCCGCCAAAATAATATGCACAACTAAAGAGGCACTAATACTGAATATGGTAACGTGACCAACTCGAAATCTCTAATTAACAAGGCATTTTCAACATTCAATTTTGGCACTGATTTAAACTCTGAACTACAATAATAACTTTATTTCTCTAAAGAAAACAAAAATTCTATCGCCAGAACAGCTAGAAAGATAATCAAATGAAAGTCCGAAATTGTTAATTGAAACCCGACACAGAAAACAGACCGTGTAGAACAAGATCCCTAGGAACTGAACCATTCTCACAAATGGAAAAAAAAAAACGACACTTCTCTCCATACTCCAACATATTAATTCCACGAAAATTTAATAGTCATGCAGTAAATCAATTAGTCTCTTTAACATGTTAAACACCATTACGAATTATCAATACTGTTAATAATTCGGCCCACAGAGGCCGACAGAAAGAAATATAACTCTGATGAGCACACATGTAACCAATATACAGAACAGAGATATATGTCACTTATGAGTTCACAAAAACAAAATGAAAATAATATTTACTAAATCACTCATGAGAAGAAATAAGATTCTCTGCTACTTCACACGTCATCTCAAATAGCTCGAGATACTGAAAGGGAAGTTATTAACTGATGACATGGATACCGAAAATATCGTTGGATATTTTAATTTGCGAGAAAATACCCATGAAACAGATGAAAAGTCAGAGGGGAAATGGAATTTAAAACTTGAAGAAGTCAGCAACAATTGAAAAAGAAACAACACATATAATACTTATATATCACAAGGTCTTTAACTGTAGCGACATTGAATGTTAATGGTTTATGTAGCACAGAGAGGCGACTGAAATTACAAGCGATGTTAAGCTACCAAAAAATTGACGTACTTCTTTTGCAGGAGCACAATTTGAAAATGCCTCAGTATTTGTTGGATACTTTCAATATGTTTAAAATAACTTTCAATCCCAGTGTTATCCAAAGGAGGTACGTTGATATTAGTAACTAAAAGAAAACAAATTGAGATTACTAAACAAGAAACAGTTGTGGAAGGACGTATTGCCAATGTTTAAGCTCCCTCTGAGGCGAATAATGTTAAGGTTAGGGAAGACTTCTTTGCTCAGACCTTACTCTTTTATATGAGGCACATGATAGACACATCATTTTAGGTGGACATTTCAACTGTGTTGTTACCAACAGAGACAGTAGTCATCCGAGTCACCGTATAATGTCAAAAACGTTATCTTTGATCAGACATTTAGGCTTAATTAAAGGATACTTACTACTTTCGAAAAGGATTACCTGAATACACTTTTGTAAGAAAAAAATATGGATCTTGTCTTGACAGGTTCTATTTAAGACGCATTTTTTATAACATTCGTCATGTAACCACAGTAACAGCCTCTTTTTCAGACCATTGTATGGTCGTTATGGAAATTAACTGTGGAATATTATACAAGGGTTCTGATTACTGGAAACTAAATAATAACATACTGAAATATGATGGAGTCAATAACCTTTTTAGTGCTTTTTGGCATTATTTGAAAAGCAGCAAAAGTCAATTTGAAAATTTGTTAATTTGGTGGGACTGGGTGAAGAAGGAACGTCAAAAGTGGTTCATAGCTTTATCCAAAAGGATAAGTATGGTCTTAAAATCTATTACAGGCGAGGCTGAAAAAATTGTATTTAAAACATGATTGTACTACTGGAAAATACCTAAATAATCAATCCATGAAAGGCCAAATTGGAAGTATAAGGAATGAAATTATGGAAGGAGTGAGAATTAAAGGTAAGATGGATCAATTGAATAAAGGGGAGAAAGTTTCGTCTTTTTATTAGGAAGGGAAAAGGTAAAACCTCTAATCGCTTCTTTAAATAAATTAATCTTAGAGAATGGGAACACACTAGAGTCCCAAAGTAATTTATGTTCTCATATTGCTATTAATTATAGCAGTTTCTTTAAGAAGCCGGAATGTATGAAGAAGGATATGAATCATTTTCTTAACAAGACTGACAATATATTAGTGAGGTGCAGGCTCTTGATATTCCTAATAAGATGATAATTAAAATATAGGTTTTGCAGACTCAAATACATTTATCACATCAGATAACGCTTTATCTAAATGTATTGAATTTGTGAATAAATTCGAAAATGCAACTGGAGCCTTGCTTAACACAAATAAATCTGTTATTATGGTCTTGGCTTGTGGTCTGACAGAACTAATTGGCCAATTTCATGGATTCGTTCAGTAAAACTAATAAGGATCTTGGGTATATATATATATATATATATATATATATATATATATATATATATATATATATATATATATATATATATATATGAATAATTATCACATCGAACCGTGATTTCATCCCCGTCCACTTGGACGGTGGTTCGATCCCATGGGGGGACGAAATTATTATCAACTAAAAAATTCCCCTTCGGTACATATATGAAAATATATCATTTGGGAGGTAGAGTGAATTTAGATATTAAAGGACATTTGTAGCTTGAATGATATATATATATATATATATATATATATATATATATATATATATATATATATATATATATATATATTAATATAGTCATTTGTTGCTACTTTAATAACGTTTATATCTTCTCTTTGACTGTATAAAATGTTAGAAATGAGTTTTGCAACATATTCAGATTCCTTATTTACCTTAGAGTAATAGGATGTCTTAAAATGCATGTTTACATTTCACATTACATAATAAAAAATTTAATCTAATGTAGAATGAAAAGAGAGAGATATTAACTTAGTCCGTTCCAAACTAGAAATCGTTTCCACAACTTGTCATCACCTCAAGATAATAGACCTCGAGATCTCCGTTGTGTTTTGATAATCTGTCATCACGTTTGATAAGGGACTTCTGTTTCGACGAATACGAATACGAATAGCACATTGAGATTTCACAATTTTTCTGTAAAGGTACGTCATATTAGAAGCTTCTAGAAAGATTGCATCTTCACATGCCCAAAACGTTTAGAGGCCGTCATTCTCTTGAAGAGCCCATAGAAGGAGAAAGAGAGATTCATAAAAAGACTTTGGATCCCTCTCTCTCTCTCCTCTCTCTCTCTCTCTCTCTCTCTCTCTCTCGCTCTCGTCTCTCTCTCTCTCGCTCTCTCTCTCTCTCTCTCTCTCTCTCTCTCTCTCTCTCTCAGACGCCACTTTTGATTTCATATTAACGTAAAGATTTTATACTTACTGAATGATCGCTCGTTAATTTCATACCTGATATTTCTTAGAGTTATTTAGTATTATTTAGTGCTTTTTGTGGAATTTGAACAAACATTGTACAAGTGTGTAACGGCGCCTTTTCTTTTGAGAAATATTGTGAATTGTGTGGTGAAGTTTTTTGAACGAGCTGCAGCAGAAAGAAAATTAGTACCAAGGTAACGTGTTATTTTAAATTCATTAGTTGCAACTAATAGTTACAATGATTAAGGGAACTAATAATTACAGTGCTTCATGAAACAGGTTTAAATTTTCACACGTTGCAATTTTTTTGTGTTTTGTGTTTGTTTCATTTGAAGTGATTTTTCTTGTGCATTTATTCATTTTTCTTATTGAAGTGATTCTTGTGCATTTATCCATTTTTTTATTGAAGTGTGTTTTTATTTTATATTCTGTGTGATTAATACTTTTTACAATTTTGGTGTTTTCCACATTTTTCTGTGTTTTCATTTGCATTCACAATTTAATTAACCTAGTTATTTTCATTAATTAATCGTTTCACTTTTAATTAAATTTAACACTTATGAATTAATTTGCATTTACTTAGAATTCTTTTCAAGTTTTATTGTTGTTTAGCACTTGTGAATTGATTTAAAAATTTTAATTATTGCCTAACACTTTTGAATTTTGATTGAATTAATTAATTTTCTTGAACTCTGTGATAAATTAATTTTGATTTGATTTTACTTGATTAATTCATGAATTAATTAAACTTTGCCTTGTTTAAAGTAACAGTAATTTCCCTGAGATTGTGAATTTCACTTATAAATTTTGAGTTTGATAATAAGTTTTTGTATTTAAAATTTTTTATAAGTGTTTTCTTTTTCACCATTATAAGTAAATAATTATATGTTTTGCTTAGGTAGAAACATAGAGTGGTAATTGAGATGTTTTCCTTCAATTTACTTGAAGTGAGTTAGAACCAGCGAAGTACTTAGGCTTCTGAAATCAGGGAAATACTTAGACTTTTAAAGTTTTAAAGTTGTTGATGGAGTGATGCCCTTTAATTAATTTAATTACTTATAAGATTACCTCACACCTGTTATGATGAACTTAGTCTGATTTTCTGCAGTACTGGTAAGTTGTTTAAGGGATCACTGTTGCCTTTAGAGTATTCAGTCGTTTAGTACCTGTGATGAAGGTTCAGGTGTCTAGCTGTTGCGAGGTAACAATTAATGAATGGTAAGTGTAGTAACCAGATACTTGGCACTTTGTCACAAGTATTAATGGGGCCCAGAGACCCTGGTGGTGTTAGGGATATATTTTGTTAGGAGAGTGACCATATAGTTTTTGTTTTGCATTTATTAAATTGAATTGTAAGTTGATAACTTAGAGAAATGGCTCAGTTCAAGGTTCAGAAATTTTTAGCAGCCCCTTCCATCCAAGTGTTATCTGAAACCACTCTGACTAAAGCACAGTGGAGCGCTTTAGCAGTGGCATGTGGTGGTTATGTGTCTACTAGTATGGTAAAGGCACAAATAAAATGTATTGCTATGGAATCATTGACAGATTCTGGTAGAATAACTGATGAAAATGAGTTAAAATTGGCTCATGAGTTGTTGAATGTAGCACATGCTGATCTCGTAAATAAGCAAGCAGAAAAGAAAGAGAAAAGTGATGCAGAGTTACAGCTTAGACGAATTTGAAGCAGAGGAGAATTTGATTAAGCTGAAAATGCTGGTTGAAAGAGAGAGAATGCAAGCTGAAAGAGAAAGTATAGACAGGGTAAAAAAGGAATAAGAGAAAGAGAAGAAAAAAAGAAGCAGAAGAGGAAAGAGAAAGGATAAAAGAGGAAAGAGAAGTCTCAAGACATGAAAGGGAGATGGAATTGATAAGAGCTAGATCCACAATACCTGTGCTACCGTCTAACCCTAACCAAGGTAATCAAGACCCTGTATTTGATGTAGTAAGAGTACAGAAGTTAATCCCTAAGTTTACCGAAGAAGCTCCAGATGAGTTTTTTTTTTATCACTTTGAGAAAGTGGCTTCAGGTATGGTATGGTCACTTTTCCTACAAAGTGTCTTAATTGGTAAAGGGAGAAGTGCTTATCTAGCCTTAACAGCTGATCAGTGTAAATACTAATAGGTACTTAAACACAGTGTGCTGCAAGTTTACCAGATGACCCCAGAGTACTACAATGAAAGATTTAGAAATTTAAGAAAAGATGAAAAGGCAACCTTCTTAGATTATGCTTGTAAAGTGAGAAGGTGTTTTAAATGTTGGTTAGAAGCTGCTAAAGTTAAAACTTTTAATGAGTTAGAAGAATTACTTGTTCTTGAACAGTTTCTTAGGGGAATTCCTGAACATATAAGAGCCTTTTTGAGAGAGAGAGATGTTAAGAAACTTGACAAAGCTGGTACACTGAATGAAGATTACAACATAATTAGTAGCAAATGCAATAACAATGTCAAATACCAGAATCAACAACGCCCAGGTTTTAAGCCTCATCCAAATATCAGGAACAAATTTAATGGGAACCCTACAAGTGATACTACCAAGAGTACACAAGGTAATACACCTCAGCAAGCAAATGTGAAATCCTCATCCAATTTTTCAAGACAGCTACAGAAACCTCATGTTGTCTGTTTCAAGTGTGGAAGAGCATGACAATTCTGTCAAGAGTGTTACCAGAATCAACAGCTGTCAAAGCCAGTTGGTCAAGTTGTGAAAGGTGACCAGGTGAAACAAACTACGAAGAGCAGTGTGGGAAAGAATCAGACTCCAGAGAAGAATGAAACTAAACAAGCTGAATGTTTAGCAACCAGTGGAAATGTTACCTCAAGCAGTGAGTGGCTTAGCAGTGTGGAGGCTTTTAAGCCATATATCTATGAGGGTATGCTGTCAACTCAAGGAGGGAGTGTGCAGGTACCAGTCAAGATATTACGTGATACAGGGAGTAACCATAGTGTGGTAGTACGTGGTGCTCACCCTCAGTTGGAGAAGAGTTTCACAGGAGATTCAGTTATTTTGAAGGGTATTGGAGAAGAGGAAGTAACTCCTATATGCCGCTTACACCTGTCATGTGAATTGGTGATAGGGAATGTTGATTTTGCTGTAAAGGACTCACTGGCTGTAGAAGGTGTACATGTTCTGTTGAGGAATGAAGTTGGTGATGTGCCATTTATTCCTTGTCCCGTAGTGACAGACAAACCATAGAGGATAAGTCCTACAGTAGAGTTGGAGAAAAATAACCCCCGCCTGTTTCCTAGTTGTGCAACTACAGAAGTATGAGGAGGACTATGACTGCAAGTGAAGAAACAGGATTTACACACCCAAGAAGGATCAAGTAAAGGATCTTTGTGCTTAGAAGAATTGTTCCAGGGAAGTGATGTTTCCCCTAGTGCTGACCAAGAAGAGATTTCCCATGATGAAGAAGACGGCGATGAAGAAGAAGAACCTGTTGTTCCTGAAGAGATTCTGAGTAGTCAAAGTGTTCCTGAAGACAGTAGTGAAACTACAGTAGCTGAGTTGGCAGAAATTGAGAATTTAACCCTTGAAGTTGGTCAAGTGACAAGAAAGAAGCTAATGGACTTGCAGAAGAAGGGTGCATCTTTAGCTGATTTGTTCTTCAGAGTTGTTGATCGAGAAGAGATGCAACAAACTCCTACCTGTTATTATCTGAAGGAAGGTTTGCTGATGAGGAAGTATAGAACTACAGATATACCAGGAGATGCTGTATGTGGCGAATATCATCAATTTTTTATTCCATATCCGTTGAGGAAGCAAGTGGTAGTAGTAGCTCATGAGTCTGGACATATGGGAATTAGAAAGACTGTGGAGAAGATCATGAAATATTTTTTTCTGGCCTGGACTTCACAAAGATGTCAGCAGGTTCTGTCGTGAGTTTCCTACCTGCCAGATAGCTTGAAAACTGAATGAAACCATCAAGAAAGCCCCCCTACAACCTATAGAAGTTAGGGGAGAACCCTTTAGCAAAATGATTATAGATATGGTTGGACCGCTGCCGAAGACAAAAAAAGGACATGAGTATTTGTTAACATTAATGTGTCCTGTGACAAGATATCCAAAGGCAATCCCTGTTAGAAACATATCTGCCAAGATAGTTGCTGAAAAACTTGTGGAGTTTTTCTCAAAGTTTGGTATACCAGAAATAGTACAAAGTGATAGAGGAACCAACTTTACTTCCAAGTTATTCCAGGATGTGATGAATTATTTAGGAGTGAAACAACAATTATACACTGCTTATCATCCAGAAACTCAAGGTGCCTTGGAAAGGTTCCACCAAACATTGAAAAGTATGCTGACACTTTATTGTTCTGAGTCAGGAAGAGAATGGGATGTTGGTTTACCATTAATGTTGTTTGAAGTTGGGAGTGCTTATCAAGAAAGTATGGGTTGTTCACCTAATGAAATGATTTATGGTAGAGAAGTGAAAGGACCTTTGAAGACTTGCAGAAAATTAAGAAAAAAATTCAGAGGAAAGCCAAGGTGAATATGTGAAGAACTTAAAGAAAAGGTTGAAAGAGATTAGAAAATTCTCTTTAGAAAATCTGAAAGTGAGTCTTGAGAAAATGAAAAGGAGATATGATGCTAAGACTAAGCTAAGAAGTTTTAATGTTAGTCAACAGGTGTTAGCGTTCTTACATGTCAAGAGATTTCCCCTCACTAATAAATTTCAAGGTCCTTACAAGATAATTCAGAAGCTTAGTAATAGAATTTATGTGACTGAAACACCAGAAAGAAAAGGAAGATGAAGGAAGATACATGTGAACCTCTTGAAACCGTATTTCTCAGAAACTAAAACTGAAACTGTGTTGATAACACAAACAACTTCATCTACAGAATACAATGATGGCCACGAATTGTGAGCTGAAAGCAAGATGAATAATTCTTCAATTTTGGAAAATTTGGAGGATAAACTGAAACATCTGAGTGCTGAAAAAGGTGAAGACTTAAGTGAAGTAATTAGATGTTTTTCAGAAATTTTTGCAGATGTACCTAGGCGTACTGATCTGACCAAGCATGAGATCAAGATTTAAGAAGATGGAAAACCATTCAAGCAAAGAGCCTATCGCTTATCACCTTATCATCGAGATGTTTTGAAGAAAGAAGTTGAGTATTTGCTGCAATATGGATTCGTTCAACTCACTTCAGTTCTCCATGTGTGTTAGTGCAGAAACCTGATGGTTCATATAGAATGTGTACTGATTATATGAAACTGAATTCCATCAGTGTGGCTGACAATTATCCTTTGTCTTGTATAGATCAGTTACTTGATAATATTGGACAAGCCAAGTTTCCTTCCAAGATAGACTTGGAATATTATCAAATTCCCTTAGATGAGAATGCAAAGTTGTTGTCACCTTTATTACTCTTTTTGGACTGTGTCAGTATACTCTTCTGCCATTTGGTCTGATGAATGCACCTTCAACATTCC
>NC_087207.1:65727897-65747897 GCF_015104395.2 Macrobrachium nipponense
CCTCAACGCCAACTTGTGCTGGGAGACGAATTTCCATGATGCGTGTATTTGTAATTAGAATTTATATCCAACCCTTTCTGCTACGTTAACAAAGTCGAATGTTTGCCGCAAGTGGCCATTTTATGAATTGTTATCACATCACCGTGATTCATATACATGCATCGAGCTACGAATGTCTTTTAATATCTAATTTATTCTACCTTTTCATTCATATAATTTCATATATGTTAACTAAAGGGGAATATTTTAGTTGATAATAATTTTGTCCTCTCGTGGGGTCGAACCAGCGCCCAGTGGGCTAAAGAGAAATCAGGACTCCAGTGACTATAGACTCAGCCAACAAGTGAGGTATAAGTTGATACCAATTCCGATCTTACAAATCATTGTCAAACTCTGGTATTTGTAATTAGATTCGAAATCCAACCCCCTCCGCCATGTTACTAAAGTCGAATGATTGCTGCATGTAGTAATTTTATGAATTTTTATCATATCACCGCGTTTAACAAATATGAAAATATATTAATTCTGAGGCAGAGCAAATTAGATATTAAATGACTATGTGTGGCAAACATAGTAGAGGGTGTTGGATATCGATTCTAATTACAAATACCTGAGTTCAACTGATTTATAAGATCAGAATTAGTATGAACTTTTACTTCACTTGTTGGCCGAGTCAATAATGTTACTGGAGTCCTGATTTCTCTTCAACCCACTGGGCGCTGGTTCAAACCCACGAGAGGATGAAATTATTATCAACTAAAAAATTCCACTTTCGTTAACATATATAAAGATATATTAATTCCGATGTTGAGCGAAATAGATTTGTAGCTCGATGTATGTATATGAATCACGGTGATGTGATGAGAATTCATATGGCCATGTGCGTCAAACATTTGACTTTGTTAAAATGGCAGGGGGGGAAGGTTTGATATCAATTCTAAAACAAATACTTGAGTTCGACAAGGATTCTTAAGATTGGAATCGGTAGCAACTTATACCTCACTTGTTGGCCAAGTCGATAATGTCTTTCTAATTGTTCCTCTGCATTTCCTATCTTTTACTTTACCTTCTGATAGACCTTCTAGCGACTTCCAGTTTTTGGGTCACCACTGACAGATTCTTGTTTAATGAATCAATAAGGTCCCATACTGATCTCTTTTGCCCTCACGGACATATACACTTACACCTATTAATGGACATACAAATGCATGCATGCTAATGTCTTTTCTGTTCCCGTGTACATGTGTTCTCTCCATTACACATGAACTCACTTGACCTCTGACATCACAGTCACCTGATCTTTCCACTATACAGGTCATTTGCACGCCTGCAGTCTCACTGGTGTGATCGGAGTGTTGTGGCCTTTGTCCCATATCAGCATCCTGAGGAATTAACTGTTTTGCACTTGTTTCAAACACCAAACACTAAGGTTATCGACCTCATTTATTTTTATTTATATTTCCTGCCAGTACCATAATGTGGCTTGGCCACCAAACTCGTATGCATTCTTGTCGCATACTCAATTGGCTACTTGTACATACTAGTTCATAATGTCTTTAACTTACCACATGATTTAGAGCCACGCTACAATAACGGCAATTGCTGGAACTGTGAAGCGTTCTGCAAAGAAAAATTTGTCCTCTCCATTATCCTCTAGTTGTGGAACTGTAATTGTCTCCAGTGTAGATGGAACTTTTACCCCTGTATCCTAACACCCGCGTTGATAAACTGTAGATCCGCCGACTTCCAATGAAGGAACTATAGTCGCCTCCTCGTTGCTAAACTTGAAATATTACACGTATTCCATGCAAGTACTGGTTTGTCCCAGAAATTATCCCGAGACAACTGCAAGCCATAAGAGATTTCTCGTTCTTGTAGTAGTAGCGATGTGTGACCTCGTCGCCCATGGTGAAGACCAAACCCCTGGAGCAGTAGCTTTTAAGTTGTATTCATTGTCAACACTCGGTGTGAGTTTAGGAATTCTCTAAAGTTACTGTGTGTCCGTGCTTCATCATTAATAGGTTCTAACTGACCCCCTGACAAGTCTATGTATTCCTAGAAACAAATTCCTACTCTAACCCTTAATGGACGGATTGATCCTTGTGAGTAGTATAACAGGTTTGGGGTGGCGGATGGATTGATCTTGTAGTTAAACAAACAATATTACACGCAATTGATTTGGAAAGAATCGGGCGAGAAAAAGGCGCCAATACTTTTATAGCCCATAAATTTACTTATGACAATTTTTATACTGACTAAGATCACAAGTGTGGGTGTCTCAGGACTTCAGTAGTGCTTGTGACTTGAAGGGGGAAGGTTTTGCATCTCTCTCACATGACATATTTTTGTAAATTTAAAAGTACCAAGGGGTTGCTGTTGTTTTTTGTTCTGGTTTTACGATAGTATGTTGGTTGTAAATGTAATTTTACAAAGAAAATTGCAAAGAAATATTAGAAAAAAACATGTAAAAGTAAAAAAAATGTTAATGAATATTTGTTCTTGGTAAATTTACGTAAATATTTTTCAACATATTTACTAAAAATTTAATACTGTTTTTATTTCTTATCTCCTTTGATATTGTGTGAGCAGTAATTATAATTTTACAAAATAAAATGAATGTATTTATTAGAAAAAAACATATTTAAGTTGGTAAAATGTATGATTCTCTTGTAAAAGAGGTCCCACAAAAGTTTGTGGAAGGTTGGGTAAATTTTTTAGAATTTTTTTTTTTACTATGCTCATTTTCATATCTTCATCTTTCCAATAATGCGTTTTTTCGTAAATTGCCCGACCTCAAAGTTTACCTGACTTGAGGAGCTGCACATTGATATATTAACCCGTATAGTAAGGGTTAACACACGGATCTGTCATGAACTAACAGGTCCAACCTCATAGTAATTTATTAAAGACTTGAAATTCCCCACTAAATAAACATGGTCTTTATCCGCTGACTCCTTAAACCAACAGAACCCTGTAATTTCTAAACAATTAACCTCCATCAAATATAATGTTTGAATCTCATTTCTATGTTTTGTATCTGAAGATAAATTCTAACCCCTCTCTATAACAACATATTATCCAGATGAAACATTATTTAAAAACACACATACTCACACCACTTGATCTGATTTATAGACCTCCCCCAATAAAAATTAATCATTCAACTCTTTTCTCATATTACCAAATGCAGTTTGCCTCACACATGCAAATTACTGACGCAACAAATCCATAGCATATCAGTGATAAACTTTTCTAAATCAGTGAACAACGGGACGAGCAGACTTTTCCGGGCATATTGTTACTCCTTTCACGAATGTTGTTTGAAAATCATCCAATTTACACAATTTCTTGCATTTCTAAGACAACACTGATAACGAGTGACCCATTAAAATTCCTCACAATGGAACGTCTGAGTATCCAACTACAAAAAGAATATCAACAATTGGTCTCATCTGAGACAAAACAACATTGTCAGCACCAAACAACCTGTTTATTCTAAACATCCTCAAACAGCGACATTGCCCTGTCTAGTTAGTCTCGTATATCCCGAAATCACCATTAACCTCAAATTAGCCTCAATTCTTCATAAATCCTCACTGGGAATCCTCAATAAATCCTCACTGATACCACAGAAACCCATTTAATCCCCATGAATTCCCAAGAAATCTTCACTGATACCACAGAACCACATTAATCCTCAAAATATCCTCAAGAAATCCCCATTGCTACCACTCAGGTGACCAAAATTGGCCACCTGTTACATAACCACTGATATGAAATGCACCACGATAGGCTAAATCCTAAGTCATTTAAACACTGCCAAATATACCTCTAAGGAAACCATTCGTGATACTGCCATTCCCCCCACACACACACACACACAGACAGAGACGACAGACAGACACAGACACACACCACACACACACACATATATATTATATATATAGATATATATATATATATATATATATATATATATATATATATGTATATCCCAAAGAAAACACCTCGTCGGGATATAACCTCATAGAGCAACAATTCACGAATTATCAACCATAGACCGCCATATGACCACTGGTGAATATAACTTCATAGGATACACTGCCTCACGAGGAAACCGTAAAACCACCATGGGTTAATACCACCACCAAGAGCCATAATGCCACAAAAAACTACTATCACCACCCCATTGGCTCATAAAACCAGATAACCACCAAAAATCATCACCAACATCACCAGAGATCACCACCAAAAATCATCACCAAAAATCATTACCGAAAAATTTCTTATAATGTTTCTCAATTCCACGGTATTTTCCCACTTTTCACCTAATTATTCCATAAAAACAACAATTACCCGGGGTTTTTACGCCAAATAGCTGCAGTTGCACATAATAAGAAAATAATAAAAGAAGAACAGAATAAAATTTTCAAAATAAGACTAATTAATTACATTTTATCATCCATTTGCAAAATCTAGAAAAAAATGCAACTTTGCAGTGTCACCTTTTTATCCTTTTCCCGTCTTCTTGATCTTTGATACGTGTCAATTTCGACCGACCTGACTACAAATCTGTTTCCCCCCTTTTCTTCAGTAACTCTAAAACGACCCTCAAACTTTGGACCTAACGTATAATTTATTTAATTTCTCACATTAATTTTCAGGAATACATTATCTCCAATAGCAATTTTAACATCTAATGATTTTCCTTTGCTTTTTTCCACCATTTCTCGCGTCTTAGCCTCGAGATTACGGCTGAGACAAGCATGTCCCTCCTTTGCTAAGGAAATGAATGCCTCGATTGTATCCCCTCCATGATGAGGTATAGGCAACAAATCAAATAATAAAATCACTTACTTATCTATCCCAGTTTCTATAATTCCAACTATAGTCTTCCTGAGAGCTTCGAGCACTTTCCTGTTTGCTTGTTCACATAACCCATTAGCTTTAGATCTTCAGAATGTTACTTTCTCTATTCCCAAAGCTTCTTACAAACACTCTAAAGTTTTTTTTTTCTTTTTACAAATTAACAGTCAAAACTTTGGGTGAGCCATATTTGCAGATGACCCCATTGAAAAATACTACAGCCATTTCCTCGGCCGTTTTGTTCCTGAGTGGAAATATTTCCATTGCCCTCGTTAGCTCATCTACTACTACCAATAAATACTTGTGGCCATACCCTGATTCACAAAAATTCCCCAATATATCCATGTGTGCTCTCTGAAAAAAGTCTACTTGGTATCAGATATGACGCTAATTTGTAAGAAGTTACTCTTGCGGGTTTACAAGCATTGCACAATCTACACTTTTTCACGTAATTTTCCACATCTGTCCACATATTCTTCCAAATATACTTATTACGCATCTCATTGTACATCTTTTCTACCCAACATGTGGACTACCCAACTTGCAATGTATTAGATATAAAACCACTGGAATTAGGACTTTCGGTATCACGATAGGTGTCATGTCCCCTTTACTTTCACTTGTCATTAATTTATATTTAATTTTTCTGACCAACAGATTACCTTCTAATTCTAAACCTGAAAAAGCTAACTTTTAACCTTTCCCTAACTGATTCCCCTCTGAGGAATGCTTTTGCGTCTGCTGTAATTTCATCCTCATCTTGCCTATGCTCTATGAGACTGGTATCCCATTATGTAGAATCACTAGTAACCACTCCAACTTGAAATCCTTCCGTGTCATAAAATTTTCTAATAAGGGCATCTGCAGCTGTATTTTGTTTGCCCTCTCTGTATTTGAGCTTTACATCAAAATCTCTGATAGTTAGGAACCATTGAGATCTTTTGGGCGACAGTTCTGGCTTATTAAAAAGATCCGATAATGGCTTTTGGTCTGTTAGAACTTCCACTTTATTCATCGCTGCCCTTTGTCCTAAATTTCCTGCTACAATAACCTATTGGATGGAATTTTCCTTCAAATTTTTGCATAAGGCAAGCACCTATACCCTCCTGACTGGCATCAGTCACTAGCGTGAAAGGTTCTCTGAAATCCAGAAATTTTAGAACTGGGGATTTCATTAATGCACCCATAACTTTCTGAAAACCTACTTGTGGTTCTCCCCGATAGAATTGAATATCTTCCTGCAACACATCTGTTAAAAGAGCTGCTATATTAGAAAACCCTTTTACAAAGTGGCGAAAGAAACCCGCCATTCACAGGAATGACTTAATTTGCTTCTTTGTCTTAGGGACAGGAAAATCTGCAATTGCTTTGACTTTATTGTAATTTACACTAACTCCCTCTTTGGATATGACATGATCTCAACATGCAATTTGCTCTTCAAGAAGGAACACTTAGCTAGCTTAATTTTCACTCCTGCTAACCTGAGTATCCTAAGTACTTCCTTAAGCACTTCCATGTGATGCTCAATCAATATATTATCCATGTACATAAAGACATATTTGCCTAATAGCCCGTGAAAAACTGTGTTCACTAACCTAATAAAAGTCATAGGGCTATCTGACAAACCAAAAGGCATATGCGTAAGTCCAAAATGTCTCTTGGGCACCGAAAAAGCTGTATATTCTTTACTGTTTTCACTAAGAGGAACCTGCAAAAAACCTTGTACTAGGTCAATTGGTGTATATATTCTACGTCCCCCCATTTCTACAAAAAGGGCTGGTATGCACGCGACTGGATAACGGTCAGGGATTGTTTTCTTGTTCAATCGCCTAAAATCGATGCATACCAGAACAGATTCGTCCTTCTTAGGTAGCGTCAACAGGGGAAAGTTGCACTGGGACGCACTACATCGAATAATTCTTTCCTCTTCCCATTCACTGACTTCTTTCTCTACCTGTTCTCTGATTTTGAAAGGTATGCAGTATGCAGGAATAAAAATGGGGTTTGTTCCTTCTTCTAGATTCACCTTATGTTCTTACACTTTGGTCAATCCTTACTTATCCCCTTTTAAAGCCACAATATTTCCAAATTCACCCAAAAACTTCGCTTACTGCTTCTATATGTTCTTTGTAGTCTGCATTAGCTAAGCGCTCTCTAAAGATTTTCTTTCTTATTTGCATTTCAGCCACTGAACCATTATCACTACTCCAATCTTGGAGGTCAACCTCGTAAGTCTTCTTCTAATATTTCCTAAATGTATCGCTGCAATTCAGCAATTCCACCCATGTAACCCCAGTATTTGATACTCTGTTCACAGATATGGTGCTAATGACCCCTCTTAGTTTCTCACTACCCTCAATTACGCACACCTCTTTGGGTCTTTTCACTTCCCTCAGCCTGACTTAGGCCATAATCCTTGTACCTGGATTGAAGAAACATCCTCTGATAAAAACACCTTTATATTTGGGCCATTATGCATGGCACCTTCAGTTTCCACATCCACATAAATATCACTCTTATCACCAGTGTTCCTTATCCCATCCACCATAACCCAATGTTAGTATTAGTATCACCACTGTTATTTCTCATACCACCATTATTAATGTCGCCAAAATTATCACCAGTACACCTATTATAAGAACTGCTATCACTGATATCCCCATCATAGCTGCCGTTGTCACCGACGTTATCCCAAATATCCCCATTATCACCGCCATGATCGCCATTATCCCTGGTATAATCACCAATATCACCGCTAGTATCCCCAATATTACCAGTATGATCAACAATATCACCGTTATTATTCCCCATAATAACCTATGTATCCTCGCTTCCATGTACACTCACATACGGAATAAAAACACCTGGTATCCCACCTGTTATGTCACGTATATCTGTATGGACCGATATCCTGTCTCTTACAAGAAGGATGGCTCAGCAAAAGTCTGTTGCCCAACGCAACCCCTTTTATCACCAAAAACGGTTCTATCAACACTCTATCACCCAGAGTAAACTGTATTCTTATAAAACCTAAGGTATTTAAAATATGGGGTTGCACATCACACAGTCCCGTTGAGGGTTTCAGAAGGTATTGGGAGAACATGGACTGATACAGATCGCTGTCCAACAAATTCATGGAGGACCCCGTGCCAATAAAAATTGGGATCTTTACCTCCCCCACTGTTCCCTTTACTATCGGCCTGGGCTCTGGGGCGTCCCCCACGAGACCGCAATGGCACGTACAAATCATCTTTACCATTTTTGTTGATCGTCTTTCCAAACATTTCATCAATTTTTTTGCCCCTTTGAGTAACTTGCCTGGGAAGTTCTCATATTATAACTTCCGGATTTCTGAGTTGTGGGTGTTGCATCCCTTTGTTTCTGAGACGGATAAGACTGCCAAAAGTGATCTTCACTTTTGCATATTCCACAATATTTGACTGTACATACTTTCTTTGTGTGCCCTGGTTTATTACAATTGAAACAACACAACTCCTGTTGCCCTTGATCCAAAAATCATCTTTTATATTCCACTTTTGCACACAAATGGGGAGAAGGAAAATTTTATTCTCTTTGTATTGTATTTCTTGGACCAGTCCCATTAAAAAATGTACTATCCACCGTGGGATATTTGGACATGTGTTTCTGAATTTGGGAATAGTTCCTTATCTGATGTGGTTTCAATCGTTTCATCAAAGCTATCTACAATGGCATCCGGGACATCGTGTAGAAGCTGGGGAAATGCATGAGTTTCTGTAATTTGTTAAGTGAGATATTCCCATTTACCCCTTCTTGTAGTTTGGTCCACAATCTGCATTTTGTTAATTGAAACTTCGGGCTCCATAAGCTAAATCCCCTTTATTGAAATCTAACAAGGCTTTTGCCACTGTGAGCGCCTCTGCACTCACCTGTAATATTTGTGACCTTGTGCACCAAAGTTTGACTGTCATTTTTTATGCATCAGCCATTTTGTCTTCCTTAATGTTTAGTATTTACCCCGACCTCAATAACATCAATAATGTTTATCCAGTTTTCCTCACAAATCACCAACACAAAAGGAACAATGTACCAATCACCATCCAAACTGATAAAAATGCATATACCAGTTCCCAACACATCAATGTTTTCCCATGAATGTTTCTCGAGTCTGTGGGAAAAGAACGCCACGATCATTTCACGGCCAAGATTATCAGCTGATGAAATCTGTGTCATTACACCCAACAGAAAACGGGAAGAGGCAAGAGAGGAAGAAAATGAGGGACGGGCCTTCACTTCTCACTCAGTATTTCCTGACTGCGTTTATCCCTCGGCTAGCACTATATTTCTTACCCACTCTTTTATGGAACACGTTGTGCCGTATATTCCAATGCATTGCACTGAACAGCAAACCACGAAAAAATAAAAATGAAATGCAATATTGAGTAAATCTTTTATATAAAAATAAATAAAAGGAAATATTTAACACTTACGTCCTTATTAAGGAACGGTACATTGAATATGTTGAAGTCGTCTGCTTCCGCATTAGCGCTTATGTTTCAATTACACATGCAACCCACAATAATTAATAAACTGATAATCACCTTGAAATGGCCACCCCGTAATTATTACACCATTATTCAGTTGCATTCACAACACACATCGTAGCCACACACTCTTTTCAACCTCACTGCCTTTGGAAGCTGTTCTCCGATGAACGGATACTTGCTCACTTAAGTTATCTCGTCAGCAATAGAGGGCCAGTTACCAAAAACACACAACTATAATCCCTTTTTCCTAACATCTACCTAATCCCCTACTCCCTATATAATCCCCAGTCTCTTTGGAAACGTAATCCATAGGCCTGATTGCCTAACCCGTCTGGCACCACTGTTATGGGGCTCAAAGAGAACTCCTGACTATGGTAACGTGACGTACCTTCGTTTGTTCCCATCACCTTCCCTCTCTTCATAGCTGAACATCAATAATTAAATCTTAGGCAAATTCAAACTATTGGGATAAAAAAAATAGTCTATTTCCCCAAAATAGCTAGCATAAAGGTTAAATAATAATGAATTAAAAAATCCCCAAATTAATTAAAACACCATTACTATTCTGCATAATCTTGAAAGATAGAACTAACCCCACTTATTCTAACTGTCAAAGAACTCTACGAGTCTCTATCAAATAAACATCAGATAAAAGTCTAGAGAATTCATTTTTCGTTAGCGACAACTGATTCCATCCTGAGAAAGAAACCACAATATCAGCCACTGAAAAGACCCCAGAAATGAAATGGATAGATGTCCTACAAATCTTTCTAAGTGTTCCTCTGCATTTCCCCTTTCTAGAAGCTGAAACCAGTGTCACTGTCCAAAGTTTTCAAAGTCTTTTTTTTACGTTACCTTCTGATGGACCTTCTAGTGCCTTCCAGCTTTTGGGTCACCACTGACAGATTCTTGTCTAATGAATAGATAAGGTTATATCCGATCTCTTTTGCCCTCATGGACATATGCACTTACACCTACTAATGGACATGCGAATGCACGCACGCAAATGTCTTCTCTGTTCCCGTGTATTTGTGTTTTCCATTTCTCATAAACTCACTTGACCTCTGATGTCACAGTCACCTGATCTTTCCGCTATTCAGGTCATTTGCGCGCCTGTGGTTTCCTTGGAGGGATCGGAGTGTTATGACTTTTGTCTCATATCAGAATTTTGAGGAATTCACTGTTTTGCACTTGTCTCAAACACCAAACACTAGGGTTATCAACCTCATTTATTTTAATTTATTTCCTGCGAGTGTTGTAATATATACTTATGTATATGGGTTTAGGTATGTGTACTTAGCATTATGTGATATTTTTCTTTCTATATTGGATTAATTTTTTTATTTAATTTATTTTTTTACTTCTTGTAATTTATACCTAGTGTATAAAAATTCTAGCAGTTCTTTGTTATGACCCAAACAACTACTTTTGCTTACTCGGGGAGTAAGCCTACATACTATTTTGTTGTTATTGTTGTTCTTGTTTTTGTTCTTGCTGTTGTTGTTCCTGTTGGGGATACGAAAGTCCTTTGGAAAAAGGTCTGAAAAGAGTGTTTTGCGTTGAGTTAACAATACAGAAATTTTAGGATAGGATATTTATGATTTATTTATAAGAATGAAAATGTAAAAGAAAAATAATGTGCATGTTACATAGTACAGAACAATTAATTCTAATAAAATATATCGTATTTATCTTAATTTTCGTTGGTGAAACAACGTGCTATTTGACCATAGATTTTAGCATGTGATCCGTGTAAGCTGGAGGTCGGATCACGCCTTGTTATATGTTTACATTATTGTTTATTTTGGTTAATCCCCAATAGCTGATTCTTTACTTGCTATACTATTTCCTAAATATCCTGTTTAGACAGTGACAATATTTTCACTTCAAGTTGGCCAGTTTTATCAGTTACTAATATTTCATATATTATTTTTTCAATCCCAATAAATGGACTGTAAGTGGTTTTGAATATATTTGATCTCTATTTCTCTTTTTCAAGTTTCGAAGTTCGATACTAATCTTATAAACAGGATTATTGCCTACATTTCTAAAGAGCCACTACTCAGTTTTTCTATACAAATGACCAAGATTACTCACAGAGTAGGAATTTATAGAAAGATGTTTCTCTAAGGAAAATTTTAATCCACTTCCAACTGTATACATAACATTAGATGTCAGGTTTTCTTAGAATGTCAGTTAGCCTATACATTTCATTTATCTCTCGCAACTACATTCCAAGTCATTTCAAAGTAAATATATTGACGGTAATGACACATATTATCAAAACTGTCAAGCTTATGTGGCTATTATTTCAATAAATTCTACATGAATTAAAATCAATGCATATCTATATTTCCCCTACTAACAAAAATGTATGCATGCATTTATCACTTTCTGTTTCTAAAACATTCATATTACAGGCAATTTTGCTTAACTTAGAAATATGAAATGCTAGGATGTGATAGGATTTTCAGCTGGCAGCAATTTACGTGACGTCTCTCAGATTATGGTGTTGCCGTTGGTGTTATACCAGTGCAGTTATGCTGGCAGCCACCATTACATCCATCTTGGCAACAACTGTTTACTTCTTGTCTGACCTGTGGAGGAAAATTAAATCATTTAACAATAACCAGTTGCAATGTGATGTGCTTATTTAAAAGACTTTTTTTTCTGAAAAATAAAACGAGATTGCAGTTGGAAATGAATTTCTGACATTCTTTGAAAAGGCAAATTCCAGTTGATGGAACAAAGATTTCCTAATCTTATTACGATTTTCAGCTTATGATAAGCAGCGCAACAGCTTACAAAGGATTTATTTAACAACGAAAGTATGTTAATACATGTTGCATAGTGCACACCAAAGGCTTGTTTCTAGATTCCAGTGTATTAAGCAAAAGATTATAAATGAGGTAACCAATGGTTCTTCTGGACTGTTTACTTATTTAACAACGAAATGATGCGTTTCAGAGTATATGAGGAGATCAGTAACAAGCGATCAGTGTACGTACCTAAAACAGAATTCCTTCCTCACCCACACTTTCACAAAGTTACATTAAGAATTTTACTCTCAATATCAATATACAGATCCATAAAAAGTATGAACAATCATTATGAACATCACCAAGATTTCAATAAAGAAATTCACTAATATCAAAGATATTATAGAGTAGTATCTTTGCCTAACATTGAAATACGTATTAACTTCAGTTTATATGATGTAAACTATAAATGTAATGTTAATTCCATTTAATTTTTTTTTATTTACAAGTAGATGGTCACAGTACGAAAATTGCAGTTATATTAAAAAGTAGCATCCTAGGTCACTATGCAAAATACAGTAATAGAATACAATTAATAAGAGGACGAGAGAGCTATGATGTTTCCTTCATCTTCCAGATCATGTGGTCACAAGAATATCCACATCATCGAAATATCTTTGCAAAATTACTGACCTGGATGACAAAACCTCCACTGAGGTCGTTCTCATTCCAAGGGATGTCTCCACTAGTGACTTGTCTCTTCACACGATTATTGGTATCATCATTCTGAAGTACAAAGTAAGATAGAAAAGAAATGTATGGTTGTTACCTTGCCGAATATTTCTCAAAATTACACTGTTTTGTCATGAATGCGGACAATAGAATTTTATGGAGTTATTATTGTGTACCAAGATTTATTCTGTGTAGCTCTCAGCTTCCATTACATGGAAGCTGACAATTACAAGAATATTAGTTTTAAGAATTGTTTACTTTCTAGAATTTTATGTATTAAAAATTAATTATGCTTCCAGTTAGTAAATGACAAAATCCTTTACAAAGGGCTATGAATGGGATTTAAATAATACTTGCATATTTCATTTATTTTCTATCTTGTGCTCTTAACCCTCAAGGTCTACCAACCTCTGTCCCCTTACTTCTATTTTGAAAGATGTAATTTATCGTTTTGATTTTTTAAGCTTACAATATCAATTATCCTATCTAATTTCTGCTTGATCTCTTATTAGACCACATCAAGTAATGTTTGTCAAGAATAACTCGCTCTGTTGCAGTCCTTTTCATATGTATACCCTTGAATGTATACTTAAGCATAAAACCTATTTACGTAAAAATTTTCTAATTCTAGAGAGATACAATATATCCACTAAGAATATCCGTTACTTACTTTACAAGATATCTTCATATTTGTTAACTACATAACTAATGCTTCGCATATACTAAGGCTATGCTATATCAGTACCATACACAATAATCTAAATAAATATTTTTTTATTAAAACAATATCCATGCACTGCGTGTGCTTGGAACATTAAGGTGAAAGGTGATTTTGGGCGAAAGTTTGATTGACTTATTGGTTTCAGTGACCTTAATTAAATCAACTAATCAATCAGTCAATCAACCTTTTTCCCAGAACCAGTTTATCAATTGAGCCACATTTTGTTGAAAATGTCCTTTAATCTGATCTTAAACAGACCGTTTACTCGTAATTACCTTTATAGATAATTTTTTGTTCTATATTACTTGGGCAGTCCTGCAATGAAATAGAATTAGGATATTCCGGGTCTGGTAATAATTATTAAAAGTATATTGATAATTAGCCAAAGAACTTTCATGACAAAGCTCGGTTAAATCCAATAGATTAAAAAAAATATTTTTTACGAAAAAGTACATCTAACAACTGCCATCCTTAAAATTATTTATTGCAAGCGCAATGTAATATATTGTAGATTACTCTATAATATACTCACGTCCAGGCCACGATGGGGATATGCCTGAAATATAAACAAAATACAATTGGTATAGAGAGCAACATGAAATAAAATACATTTCACATTTTCAGTCAACGTAATAAAGGCAACCAAAAATAAGTTATATATCCGTAATAAATTTCTTCTAACTTTTCCAATCCAATGGCCAATATTAGCAAAAAAAAAAAAAAAAAAAAAAAAAAAAAAAACACCATATACTCAACAAAATTATAGCAGTATATATGGACTCCTAGCTCGACCCGACTTCAGTTATTCATCCTCAACGTGAGGATTAGATACTGTTGGTCTACGTGCAATACAGTGATAGTTTTTACTTATGTGCGTATCATAAGTTTATTGTTGTCATTGTTGTTGTATTGTAAAGTATTTGTGGATAGTGTTCCATATCTTTAGTTGTGTATGGCTAGGTAGCTAAATTTAAGGTTTTCCTTGTTTTGATATCTCTCACTTCCTTCAACCTTTTGTTATTTAATATAGTTTTGGTTAGCATATGATTGGATCCGCCCTGATTTATGAAATATTTGTTCTCTGAATTTCTATAAGGTTTAGTTATTTAGCCGAAGACCAAGTATTTTGTCCTCTTGCTTTAAGCTCCGTTTTGCAGTATGTATTTTACTTAAACCCACAAGGCTGATTTCAATTGTTTACGTTCATTTTGTAATAAATACTGCTAAGTTTTTCCGGAGAGTTTTTGTGCATGCTTTCCTTTAGCATATACTGTCTACGATCTTGGTAAAAGAAAGTACCTAAGAACCTGTACCAGAACCCCAGAGGTTTGTAATAAATACACACACACACACACAAACACACACCCACACACACACACACACACACACACAAACACATATATATAGATATATATATATATATATATATATATATATATATATATGTGTGTGTGTGTGTGTGTGTGTGTGTGTATGTGTGTGTATATATATATATATATATATATATATATATATATATATAAATATGAGTCATATCACATTTCCTGATTCATATACATATGTATATGTATATATATAGTATATATATATATATATATATATATATATATATATATATATATATATATATATATAGATATATATATATATATATATATATATATATATATATGTATGTATATATACATAAAATATGAGTCATATCACATTTCCGTGATCTATATACATACATCGAGCTACAAATGTCCTTTAATATCTAATTTGCTCTCTACCACGAAATTTTTTTATCGACTAAAAAAAAACCCCCTTTGTTAACATATATGAAAATATACTAATTCCGAGGTAGAGCGATTTATATATCAAAGGACATTTGTAGCTCGATTTATATGTATGTATATATATATATATATATATATATATATATATATATATATATATATATATATATATATATATATATATGTGTGTGTGTGTGTATATATAATATACATTATATATATATATATATATATATATATATATATATCTATATAATTATATATTATAGATATATAATATATATATATTATGATATATATATATATATATTATAATATATATATATATATATTATATATATATTGTAACAAAGTGCCAAGTATCTGGTTACTACACTTACCATTCATTAATTGTTACCTCACAACAGCCAGACACCTGAACCCTCATCACAGGTACTAAACGACTGAATGCTCTAAAGGCAACAGTGCTCCCTTAACAAATTACCAGTATTGCAGAAAATCAGACTAAGTTCATCGAAACAGGTGTGAGGTAATCTTGTAAGTAATCAAATTAATCAAAGGGCATCACTCCATCAACAACTTTAAAAGTCTAAGTATTTCCCAGATTTCAGAAGTCTAAGTACTTCCCTGGTTTTAAGTCACTTCAAGTTAAGTAAAGGGAAACAGATCAATTACCACTCTATGTTTCTTCCTAACACCAATATAATCATATGCAAATATACTGGTTAGAAATAAAATACTTATAAAAATTTTAAATACAAAAATCTATTATTAAACTCAAAATTATAAGTGAAATTCACAATATCAGGGAAAATTACTGTTACTTGAAAACAAAGTAAAGTTCAATTAATTCTTGAATCAATTAAGTAAAATTAAATCAAAATTAATTTATCACAAAAAATCAAGAAAATTAATTCAATTGAAATTCAAAAGTGTTAGGCAATACTTAAAATTTGGAAATTAATTCACAAGTGTTAAACAACAATGAAACTTGAAAAGAATTCTAAGTAAATGCAAATTAATTCATTAGTGTTAAATTCAATTAAATGTGCAACCATTAAGTATGAAAATATCTAAGTTAATTAAATTATGAATGCAAATGAAAGCACAGAAAAATGAGGAAAATACCAAAATTGCAAAAAGCACCAATCACACAGAATACAAAACAAAAAGACACCTCAATAAGAAAATGGCTAAATGCACAAAACATAAAAATCACCTCAAATGAAACAAACACAAAACAAAAAAATTTGCAATGAAATTTCACCAAACCATTGTAAAATTAGTTATTAGTTCTCTAAACCATCGTAACCAATAGTTATTAGTTTCTTACCAAACCATCATAACCATTAGATAATAGTTATTAGTTTCTTACCAAACCACTGACTATTAGTTATTAGTTGCAACTAATAAAAATATAACACACTTTACCTTCTTGGTATACCAATTTTCTTTCTTTGCTGCAGCTTGTTTCACACTTTCACAAAACCAGGCGCTGTTACACACACAATGTTTGTTCAGATTCCACAAAAAGCACTAAATAACACTATATAAACTCTAAAAGATATCAAATCTGAAATCTACAAGTTACGAGTGACCAATTTACATTACTACATTAATATAATCTCAAGTATGCAGAGAGAGAGAGAGAGAGATGTCTGAACGGAACACGGTTCTAAGATGCAATGAAAAACTCTTGCTTACGAAAGCTGGACAGTGGAGATGGTACAAAACATTTAGGGCAATGAGAAAGATGCAATCCTTCTAGAAGCTTCTAATGTGACGCAACTTTACAGACGAACTGTGAAATCTGCACGTGGTTTTGACAAAGACGAACGCGTATGAAACCATTCTGCTCAACAAAGACACGACCTGATCAAGACAGAAGTCGAACGAAAGTCACTTATCGCAAGGCGTTGACATAATAGGGAAACAATCCTAGTTTCGAATGGACAAAGTTAATCTCTCTCTCTTTTCATACTACGTTATATATTCTTTTTATATTATGTTATGCAGAATCTGAACACACATTTTAAACATCCTAATTCTAAGCTAGCCAGGAATCTGATAAAATGTTGCAAAATACTATACATAACATTTTATACAGTCTAAGAGGGGATATATGCGTTTTGAAAGTAGTAATATATATATAGTGGATATATACTATATATATATATATATATATATATCTATATATATATATATATACATATATTTAAATCGAAGCTACAATTGTCCTTTAACATATAATTCGCTCTACCTCGTAATTAGTATATTTTCATATACGTTAACAAAGGTGATTTTTTTTAGTCGATAAAAAATTCCGAGTAGAGAGCAAATTAAATTTTAAAGGACATTTGTAGCTCGATGTATGTATGTATATAGATCACGGAAGTGTGATATGACTCATATTTATTTGATATATATATATATATATATAATATATATATATATATATATATATATATAAATATATATATATATAGTAATATATATATATAATATATATATTATATATAAATAAATATGAGTCATATATACATCGAGCTACAAATGTCCTTTAATATCAAATTTTATCTCTACCTCAGAATTTTTATCGACTAAAAAAAACCCCTTTCTTAATATATAGGAAAATATACTAATTCCTAGGTAAAGCGAATTATATATTAAAGGACCTTTTAGCTCGATTTTTATATGTAAATAATATTATATATATATATATATATATATATATATAATATATATATATATATATATAATATATATATATATATATATATATATATATATATATATATATATATATATATATATATATATATATATATATGAATAATTATCACATCACCGTGATTCCATATAAATCATTCTATCTACAAATGTCCCTTAATATCTAATTCGCTCTACCTCGGAATTTATATATTTTCATATATGTACCAAAGGGGAATTTTTTTTCAGCTGATAAAGTGTATTATACCATAAGTTAAATCTATCATATATATATATACATATATATATATATATATATATATATATATATATGATAGACTTAACTATAATACTATTATACTATATTCGAAAACATTGTTTGCCGCATATAACCAAATTATTACCATATGGGAATATATGAATGTGTGTAGGTAGGTATATTATGTTTGTGTGCATTTGGGTTACTCTATGTATACCTTTCTTCATTATGTTCCAAGAATATTTTATTTTTGCCAGTTTTCAACTAGTATATTTTTGCTCTGATGGAAAAGTCCGATATGCAGTTGTTCTTGACAACTGTATACATCTTTTAATATTATTTCCTTATTGAAGATAAGGATGACGATGTTGTAGACCCTGACTGATTGAGTAACAAAGACTTTTGGTGAAGGAAGGGTTAGATAAGGGAGTAAATGAAGAGCCGAAGCTTCCACAGAAAAAAACAGCTCAATGCCATTTAGTAAAAAGAGGCTTGAGGATTAAAATTTACTTTGCCATCATATGGGTCTCTCAATACCAGAAAGGTTTTCCCCAGCTATTTCTCTTACACGAGATTGTGGTTACCAGTTACAGGCTACCCTACAGCAAAATCCAGCGCCAGCAAAAGAATGACTTGATCTAAAATTAGTAAATGAATACAACCCTAATTTTCTTAATATCATTTACCAGACAAGCCTCAATTCAAAATAGAAAGGCCGTATCACCTCCTCTACATCCAAGGCTGCTATCATGGCAGGGCAGCAAAATCAATAATTGCCCAGGTGTTAGACATCATACACTAAGGCCTAAAGTTATGAAAGTGAACTACAGAGGAAAAAATTTTCCATTTCGACAGAGATTCACAAGCACCTGACATTGTTAACTATCTTCAAGAAGACTAGTATTGAAGCTCCCAGTCAATTCATCCCTGTATTTATTTCAGTTCTTTGAACAGTTACTCAACAAGGGCATGGCGGTTTACTATGAAAGAAATGCTGAAAAATTGATACAGTACAGGAAGGCAAGTCAGGAAATGTGCTCAAAGCTGTTTTGCAAAGTTTCTAAAGTAAAATCATCCATGGCATTCTCCTGTACTGAGGATAAACAACATTTGCATCCCTTGGTACTCCTATGGGCCAAGAATTTGTGAAGCTACAGCTATAAGCAAAGTTACCAGCATATTTGAGAACTAACTGTTTTATTTCAAGCAGGGATTTTGTTTATTACTTAAAGTTGCCCCTGGGCTGAAGTTGTTAGACAACTGTAAATCATACAAGAAAGGAAAGGTACCAATAAAGGTGGTCAAGGAAATGGAAAGACCATCAAAACCCATTGGTAGTACAAACTACAGAACCACTGAGAACAGTCCTGACAGTAATGATGAAATGATGAGATTGTAATCATCCTGGTAGATACCTTGTTGTTTGAAGCTATGATAAATACTTAACGTTCTCAAAGAACATCAAGTAGGTGGAAGTGAATTATCCTAGAATCATCTAGATATACAACTCATACATGATAAAGTATGCATTAGACAAGTGTGGCATGGCAATCCAATTATATAACCAAAGGTGTAATATATATGATAGCTTACATTATTGCTTGGATCTCATTATTTTAAATGCCTGGCTCTGCAAGATTCTGTGTGAAA
>NC_087207.1:65752897-65777897 GCF_015104395.2 Macrobrachium nipponense
ATATATCTTAGAGTTATTTAGTATTATATAGTGCTTTTTGTGGAATCTGAACAAACATTGTACAAGTTTAATGGCAGCTTTCATTTTCATTTGAGAAATATTGTGAATTGTGGTGAATTTTTGACCAAGCTGCAACAGAAAGAAAATTGGTAAAGGTAAAGTGTGTTATATTTTTATTGGTTGGAACTAATAACTAATAGTTACGGTGGTTTGGTAAAAATTTAAACTAATATTTACAGTGGTTTAATGATCAATTAAATTTTTACACATTGCAAATTTTTGTGTTTTGTGTTTGTTTCATTTGAAGTGCATTTATCCATTTTCTTATTGAAGTGTGTCTTTTATTTTATATTCTGAGTGATTGATACTTTTTGCAATTTTGGAATTTTCCACATTTTTCTGTGTTCTCATTTGCATTCACAATTTAATTAACTTAGTTATTTTCATTCATTAATCGTTGCATATTTAATTAAATTTATCACTTATGAATTAATTTGCATTTACTTAGAATTTTTTGCAAGTTTTATTGCTGTTTAGTACTTGTGAATTAATTTCCAAATTCTAAATATTGCCTAACACTTTTGAATTTTGATTGAATTAATTTTCTTGAATTTTGTGATATATTAATTTTGATTTAATTTTACTTCATTGATTGAAGAATGAATTAAACCTTGCTTTGTTTTCAAGTAACAGTAATTTTCCCTGATATTGTGAATTTCACTTATAAATTTTGAGTTTAATAACAAATTTTTGTATTGTAAATTTTTATGATTGTTTTAATTTTAACCAGTATATAAATATTGATGTTAGGTAGAAACATAGAGTGGTAATTGATCTCTTTTCCTTCAATTTACTTAAAGTGAGTTTGAACCAGGGAAGTACTTAGACTTCTGAATTCAGGAAAATACTTGGACTTTATTACTTACAAGATTACCTCATACCTGTTTTTTGATGAACTTAGTCTAATTTTCTGCAATACTGGTAAGTTAATTAAGGGATCACTGTTGCCTTTAGAGTATTCAGTCGTTTAGTACCTGTGATGAAGGTTCAGGCGTCTGGCTGTTGTGAGGTAACAATTAATGAATGGTAAGTGTAGTAACCAGACACTCAGCCCTTTGTCACAAGTATTAATGGTGCACAGACCTGGGATTGACAGATTTCATTATCACTCTAATATATACTGGTGCTGTTAGGGATATACTTTGCTAGGAGAGTGACCATAAAGTTTTTTTTTCTGCATTTATTGTATTGAATTGTAAGTTGATAACTTAGTGAAAATGGCTCAGTTCAAGGTTCAGGAGTTTTTAACAGCCCCTTCCCTCCAAGTGTTATCTGAAACCAATATGACTAAGGCACAGTGGAGCGCTTTAGCAATGGCATGTGGTGGTTATGTGTCTACTAGTATGGTAAAGGCACAAATAAGATGTATTGCTATGGAATCATTGAACAACTCTGGTAGAATAACTTATGAATATGAGTTAGAATTAGCTCAAGAGTTGTTGAATGTACCACGTGCTGATCTTATGAATAAGCAAGCAGAAAAGAAAAGATAAAAGTAATTCAGAGTTAGAGCTTAGACACATTGAAGCAGAAGAGAATTTGATTAAGCTGAAAATGCAAGCTAAAAGAGAAAGAATAGACAGGGAAAAAAAGAAAGAAGAGAAAGAGAAGAAGAAAAATCAGCAGAAGAGGAAAGAGAAGGGATAAAAGAGGAAAGAGAAATCGCAAGACATGAAAAGGAAATGAAATTGATAAGAGCTAGATCCACAATACCAAGGTAATCAAGACCCTGTATTTGATGTAGTAAGAGTACAGAAGTTAATCCCTAAATTTACTGAAGAAGCTCCAGATGAGTTTTTTGATCACTTTGAGAAAGTGTCTTCAGGTATGGGATGACCAGAAGATGAATGGTCAGTTTTGTTGGTAAAGGGAGAAGTGCTTATCCTTAACAGCTGATCAGTGTAAAGACTACAAGGTACTTAAACACAGTTTGTACAAGTTTACCAGATGGCACCCAGAGTACTACAATGAAAGATCCAGAATTTTAAGAAAAGATGAGAAGGGAACATTCTTAGATTATGCTTACAAAGTGAGAATGTGTTTTAAACGTTGGTTAGAAGATGCTAAAGTTAAAACTTTTGATGAGTTAGAAGAATTACTTGTTCTTGAACAGTATCTTAAGGGAATTCCTGAACATATAAGAGCCTATTTGAGAGAGAGAGAGAGAGAGAGAGAGAGAGGAGAGAGAGAGAGAGAGAGAGAGGTGAAGAAACTTGACAAAGCTGCTATACTGAGTGAAGATTACAATATAATTAGTAGTAAACGCAATTACAATGTCAAGTACGAGAATCAACAAAACACAGGTTTTAAGTCTTATCCAAATAACAGGAACAAATTTAATGAGATACACTACAACAAACTAATGTGAAATCCTCATCCAGTTTTTCACGACAGTTACAGAAACTTAATGTTATCTATTTCAAGTGTGGAAGAGTAGGACACTTCACAGAGAGTGTTACCAGAATCAACAGCTGTCAAAGCCAGTTAGTTGGTCAAGTAGTGAAAGGTGACCAGGTGAAACAAACTACGAAGAGCAGTGTGGGAAAGAATCAGACTCCAGAGAAGAATGAAACTAAACAAACTGAATGTTTAGCAACCAGTGGAAATGTTACCTCAAGCAGTGAGTGGCTTAGCAGTGTGGAGGCGTTTAAGCCATATATCTAGAGAGAATGCTATCAACTTAATGAGGAAGTGTGCAGAGACTCCGAGTAGTCAAAGTGTTCCTGAAGACAGTAGTGAAACTACAGTAGCTAAGTTAGCAGATATTGAGAATTCAACCCTTGAAGTTGGTCAAGTGACAAGAGAGAAGCTAATGGACTTGCAGAAGAAGGGTGCATCGTTAACTAATTTGTTCTTCAGAGTTGTTAATCGAGAAGAGATGCAACAAACTCCTACCTGTTATTATCTGAAGGAAGGTTTGCTGATGAGGAAGTATAGACCTACAGATACACCAGGAGATGCTGTATGGGGCGAATATCATCAAACTTTGATTCCATATCCATTGAGGAAGCAAGTGGTAGCAGTAGCCCATGAGTCTGGACATATGGGAATCAGGAAGACTGTGGAGAATGAAACCATCAAGAAAGCCCCCCTACAACCTATACAAGTTAGAGGCGAACCCTTTAGCAAAGTGATTATAGACATGGTTGGACTGCTGCCGAAGACAAAGAAAGGAAATGAGTATTTGTTAACATTAATGTGTCCTGTGACAAGATATCCAAAGTCAATCCCTGTTAGAAACATATCTGCCAAGATAATTCTTGAAAAACTTATGGAGTTTTTCTCAAAGTTTAGCATACCAGAAATAGTACCAAGTGATAGAGGAACCAACTTTACTTCAAAGTTATCCAAGATGTGATGAATTTGTTAGGAGTGAAACAACAGTTATCCACTGCTTATCATCCAAAAACTCAAGGTGCCTTGGAAAGGTTCCACCAGACATTGAAAAGTATGCTGACAAAGTATTGTTCTGAGTCTAAAAGAAATGGGATGTTGGTTTACCATTAATGTTGTTTGAAGTTTGAGTGCTTATCAAGAAAGTATGGGATGTTTACCTAATGAGATGATTTTTGGTAGAGATGTGAGAGGATCGTTGAAGATTCTCGCTGAAAATTGGGAAGGAAACCAAGAGGAAATCCAAGAAGAGTATGTGAATAACTTAAGGAAAAGGTTGAAAGAGATTAGAAAATTCTCTTCAGAAAATTTGAAAGTGAGTCAAGAGAAAATGAAAAGGAGATATGATCGTAAGACTAAGCTAAGAAGCTTTAGTGTTGGTCAACAAGTGTTAGTGTTCTTACATGTCAAGAGATTTCCCCTCACTAATAAATTTCAAGGTCCTTACAAGATAATTCAGAAGTTAAGTGATAGAACTTATGTGATTGAAACACTAGAAAGAAGAAGAAGACAAAAGAAGATACATGTGAACCTCTTGAAACCTTATTTGTCAGAAACTAAAACTGAAACTGTGTCAATAACACAAACAACTTCATCTACAGAAGATGATGATGGCTACGAATTGGGAGCTGAAAGCAAGATGGATAATTCTTCAATTTTGGAAAATTTGGAGGATAAGTTGAAACATCTGAGTGTTGAACAAGGTGAAGACTCAAGTGAAGTAATTAGAAGTTTTCCAGAAATTTTTGCAGATGTGCCTAGGCGTACTGATCTGATCAAGCATGAGATCAAGATTCAAGAAGAGAGAAAACCATTCAAGCCAAGAGCTTATCGCTTATCATCTTATCATCGAGATGTTTTGAAGAAGGAAGTTGAGTATTTGCTGCAACATGGATCAGCAGAACCCAGTTCAAGTCACTTCAGTTTTCTGCGTGTGCTAGTGAAGAAACCAGATGGTTCATTTAGAATGTGTACTGATTATAGGAAGCTGAATTCTATCAGTGTGGCTGACAATTATCCTTTGCCTCTTATAGATCAGTTACTTGATAATATTGGGCAAGCCAAGTTTGTTTCCAAGATAGACTTGTTGAAAGGATATTATCAAATTTCCTTAGATGAGAATGAGAAGTTGCTGTCAGCTTTTATTACTCCTTTTGGAGTGTATCAGTATACTATTCTGCCGTTTGGTCTGATGAATGAACTTGCAACATTCCAACGAGTGATGGATCAACTGCTAGGATCGATAAAAGTAGTAGGTGTATACCTGAATGACATAGTGATTTACTCTACAACATGGGAAGAACATCTGAAGATTCTGAGGAATGTTTTCAAGAAACTACAAGAAGCAGGACTAACAGTCACCCTAGAGAAGAGTGAATTTGGAAAGGCAACTGTGCAGTATCTTGGGTTTGAAGTTGGGAAAGGCCTTTTTGCTCCAGTAAATGCTAATGTAGAAGGTATCCATAAGGCTACCCCACCTACTACCAGGAAACAGCTACAGAGATTTTTTAGGTATGGCTGGATTCTATCGTCGTTTCTGACCAAATTTCTCAGCCGTAGTAGCTCCCTTGACAGACTTAACTAATCCCAAAACTAAGTTTGTTTGAACTCCAGAGTGTCAAGAATCCTTTGAGAAGGTAAAAGGCATTTTAACTTCAAGACCAGTACTTCAAGCTCCAGACTTCAACCAGAAATTTGTGATACAAGTTGATGCTTCTGATTGTGGCATTGGAGCTGTTCTACTTCAAGAAGATGAGAATAATATCTACCATCCTGTGTGCTTCATGTCTTCAAAACTGAAAAAAACATCAGAAAGAATACCCAACAATCCAGAAGGAAACTTTAGCCTTAATCACAGCATTGAAAAAGTTTGAAGTGTGTGAACAGACCACATCCAATTTAAAACAAATCATTGAACAAGAAATTCCATGTCTCAAGGTCAAATTAATATCAAACAATCCATGTACACTAGGTTCCTTTTTTAATTTCAAAGATCGCCTTCAGCCCTTCATGAGATCCCACGTCATATACAAATTCACATGCCCTGGATGTCAAGGTTCTTACGTTGGCTCAACTTGAAGGTTGCTGAGGGTTCGATATTGCAGTCATTTAGGTTTAAGTTTCCGAATAGGACAAAGAATAAAACAACCTGAATTTTCTAATATCAGGAACCATGCTTTTAATTATAAAATTGAGCTCCAGAAAGAACAGTTCACAATAATAGATCATGTCAAACATCCTGATCACTTAACTACCCTGGAGTTATTATACATTAAGAAACTTGTTCCTTCGTTAAATAGTAATACTTCTTCAGCCACTCTATACCTGGCATAGTTAACGTCGTCACCTGCATTT
Organism: Macrobrachium nipponense; assembly: GCF_015104395.2. NCBI lineage: Eukaryota > Metazoa > Arthropoda > Malacostraca > Decapoda > Palaemonidae > Macrobrachium > Macrobrachium nipponense. The sequence goes on from NC_087207.1 coordinate 65,758,706, forward strand.
GACGACAGATCATTCCATCTTCTCTCCTCATGGATGGTCAGTGTTTTGGGTGTTCTCTCTCTCTTTCCTTTTTTCACTTTGTACTTTTTTTTTTGGTTAATTTTAAGACTATTTTAATACATTTTAGTTCTGTTTATGTTTTATGGTTTTATATTTTATTATTTGTCCTATTGCTCTTTGCAGACTGATGATGCACAGATGTTTCATGTGCAAAACGTTTTGTTATAATAAACCTGATCCTTTTACAAATCGTATCATGAATCCCTCTGAAGATTTATATATATATATATATATATATATATATATATACTATATATATATATATATATATATATATATATATAGTACTATATATGTATATGATATATATATATATATATATATATATATATATATATATATATATATATATATATATATAATGTGTGTGTGCATATATATCAGGTATGTATGTTATTATATTCAAAGTCCTATGGGGAACTTGACTAAACTTTCTATTTCAATTTCTCACACTTTAATAAAGATTCGTTTTACACAACCCTTACTAATATGTGAAATAGTAATCAGCCTTTCCTGCCGCTCCAACACTACTTGATGCCAATATGTTTATGATTTTCTTTTTTTTTCTTCTACAAATTAGGTTAAGGTAAGTATATCTTAGTTTTACCAGACCATTGACCTGATTAGCAGCTTTCCTAGGGCTGGCCCGAAGGATTGGATATTTTTACGTGGCTAGCAACCAATTGGTCACCTAGCAACGGGACCTTCAGCTTATTGCGGGATCCGAACCACATTATATCGAGAAATGAATTTCTATCACCAGAAATAAATTCCTCTGATTCCTCATTGGCCGAGCCGAGAATCGAACCTCGGACCACCAGATTGGTAGCCGAGCGCGAAAACCACTCGTCCAACGAGGAACCTCCAAATAGGGCACTTTCCCGTCATCGGAATTCGGAGAAATGAAATTTGTTCATCATCAGAATCTAGAGTGACACATATCTAACTATTTGATATATAGATGAGTCCTACGCATCACAACGCTCACTATCATGACACATCTTGAAATAAACAGTCCGGCTGCTATATGTACAATACTAGGCTGATCTAGACAACCTTCACAGGCCATTAGTGATTCAGAGTGACATGGGTTGACTACTATGAATTAGGGTAAAATAAATTGGATTTACTATATTTCTCCAGATTTTAAGCATTTTCTCTCACCAGGATAATGATGTCTCTCTTATAGTTCTGAGGATGCGTCATTATGATATAATAATTCGAAAGCTTTTTACCCATTATATTATAATTTTTTAAATAAAAATGATACCTACAACTGGCAGAAGCAATTTTCCTTTCCTCTCAGCTCAGGAGCCAGTGACTAAAACAACCTGCTTAAACTTTTAGTCCGGACGTCTAACTGTTTTTCACAACGAAATGCCATCATATGGTTCCTCCTCTTGAAAGCAATAATAGTCTCTACTGCAGCGAGGAATACTTGGAGACAGAATGCAATTCTTCAGTCGTGTGATAGCAAGTGTGTTAGGTATACTGTATAAGAGAACTAACTTTCTGAGGTTAGCATTTTTGGTAAAACCCTCTTACTCATTATTTACGAATCTTACTTGTAGGACGAAAAAAACTCTACTTACCTGGGCGACGACAATCATGCATATAAACACAAGAAGCTTCATAATAATATATTTTCACCTCCGTTAGATATAGTGATCTGCAAAAAAAAGAGCAAATGTGAAGAAAAACACTAAAATAGAGAAAATATCTTTATATATACTAAAATACAGAAATTCAATAGTACTAATGGAGGAAAAAGACATGTTTATAAAGAAATAACATTATAATTTAGGTTAAGAACTAATTTCTACACAAAAACATTTTATGGAAAATATGAAGAACATTTCTTATTATACAGGCAGGTAGACAGGTAATGTAAATGTTAGTTTAGCCTGAACAGACTGCTTTTATGATTCGTGTAACTAATTTACTGAAGGATTATTTAAATTTAAGTTACCTTCTATAGAGCGAGTTCCTTAGTTCTTCCTACGAATCTGTTGTGGCTAAAAATAATTCCGATTGACAAGTAAGTTATTTCCATAACAAATATTGAAATTGGGAACTGAGTTAACCAGTTGGATCTAACATCTCCCCTAGTCAGGCTCCCATGGATCTGTTAAGCTTTATTCAGTGACCTTTTATGTAAAGGATAAACAAATTCTGAAAGAAATGGGATGGTTTGGAGTGAAGGCTGTATGTAATCATTTGAAAACAATATGCAAGTCTTAGTTAAACAGACTCCTAGAGTTGACTGTGCTTCAGCAGCTTACTGTTCCTTGTAAAGATTTTTCTAATGTTTTTATATAAGGGGATCAGGTCGTTTTGCATACGAACGTCAAATTGAATATAAGAAAAGAATTAGAAATGGTGATACAAACAGTGCTATATACATTCATGTATCCAAAAATAAATTTGAAATGTTGTATAAAGAAAAGTCTCGGAAGAAACGAAAAATTGTTGAATATGCTGTTATATATTTGAACGATGGTTGCTTCAAACTTGACGGTCCGCTTCTCATGTTTTGAAAGCAGTCAACCTTTGCAATGTTGTTAAAAGAATAAATGACCAGTTTGGCGTGACTTAAGTGATTTATATGCCCTTGATACTTAATTTTATATCAACCTGGATTTTTCTTTGAACTCTGTCATTTTACGTTCACCTGAAGAGGAGCCCAGCGTGGCTTAAATTCTCGTGGTCTTCAAGATGAAAGAATGTCTATAGAACGGGTTTTTATCAAATTAACTTAACCTCGCTGGCATCCTAAATTTATAAAATTGCGGGCAAGTTACTGTTGCAATGTCGGGACAAGACGTCTTCTTGCTCCCGAGTTCATTGGTCTATGTGTCTTCCTGAATTTTTTTGTTTACAAATATTGAGTAACAAAATTTTGTTAATATCACATTCACTGCCTCATCTCCAGCAGGGTTCAAACCTTCATAACAGCGGGGGAGTAAGCCACTGCCTCTCACTATTTCTAAAGCTGTTTAATGGTTAAATCCTGCCAGGGATGACGCACTTATCAATTATAATTTGCCTTTAGTGTAAAATACTACCAGTGTACATATATATATATATATATATATATATATATATATATATATATATAATATATATATATATATATATATATATATATATATATATATATCTGTGTGTGTGCGTGTGTGTGTAAAAGATATATAATCTATATATATATATATATATATATATATATATATATATATATATATATATATATATATATATATATATATATATATATATATATATATATATATATATTCATATACATACATCGAGCGGCGATATCCTTTAATATCTAATTCGCTCTACCTCGGAATTAATATATTTTCATATATGCTTAACCAGAGCGAATTAGATATTAAAGGACATTGTAGCTCGATGTATATATATAAATATATATTATATATATATATATATATATATATATATATATATATATATATATATATATATATATATATATAGATATATATATATATATATATATATATATATATATATATATATATATATATATATATATATAGATATATATATATAATATATATATATATATATATACTATATATATATTTATATATATATATATATATATATATATAATATATATATATATATATATATATATATATATATATATATATATAGATATATATATATATATATATATATATACTATATACAGAAAATATAATCATTTGGGAGGCAAAGTGAATTTAGATTTTAAAGGACATTTGTAGCTTGAATATATATAAATAAAGGATCACGGTTCGATGTGATAATTATTTGTTTATATATATATATATATATATATATATATATATATATATATATATATATAATATATATATATACTATATATATATATATATATATATATATATATATATATATATATATATATATATATAGATATATATATATATATATAAATATATATATATATATATATATATATATATATATATATATATATATATATATATATATATATAGATATATAGATATATATATATATATATATATATATATATATATATATATATATATATATATATATATATATATATATATATATATATATCTTTTACACAAACACACACACACCACAGATATATATATATATATATATATATATATATATATATATATATATATTATATATATATATGTGTGTGTGTGTGTGTGTGTGTGTTTGTGTAAAAGGTACTAGACAAAATTTATAATAAGTGGAAATCAGGTCATAACGAGTGACATGAACAAGACTTTTATTTCAGAGGATTGAGAAGGGAAGTGTGGTGTGACACTTAATATTATTGACGAACTTTAACATTTCATTGTTTGATAATTGTGATCTCTTTATTTCAGATGGATTCTGCTGTTGATACTTTAAAATGATTTCTCTACACTTTTATATGATGTGTATTGATAAAGGCTCAGGTAGTGGTCTGACAAGTGAGGAGAAGGGGGATAATTATATACATGATGATTTTGTGGAAGAGTAATGGTGATTTAATGATGTTCTGTAGGATTTTCTTTATTTAATTTTATTCCATTTTTACGTTAGACCATTTGGGAAAAGAAACAAAAGATTGTAGTTTTGTGATATTAGGGGTTTGAATTCCCCTCAGACTTAACAATTAATTTCAGCTAGCTACAGGGATGACAGGTGATGGGAAAAAGCCAGGTAGGTTTTGCTATCAGTTCTCTCCCTCTAGTTAAATTTCTAGAGAGACTGGAAATTATATAGCAGTTAGGAGATTAGGTACATGTTAGGTAATAGTGATTATAGCTATATATTTTTGGTAACTGTCAGTCTACTGCTGACAAAGGCATTGAAGTCAGTGAAATTCGAGTAGTAGAGGGTTCAGCCATCTTTCTAAGGCAGTGGAAATGTTCATTGCATGTAGGTGTGACGGTTTTTTTGCAGCGGAGATTATGGTATAATAAGTAAATGGGGCGATCTTAAGGGGATTAAAGTGAAAGAATTATGCGTGGTCGTAAGTGTAACAAAATATTTATGCACCAACGTAAGAGTAGACAACTTCAACTTGTTTAATGTGCCTTTCCTTAATGACGACTTAATTACTGAGTTGCTCTTAATTGCAATACCTGGGAATATGCGGTAAAACATGTTTCATTTTTATAGGTGAGTGTGAGTGAAAGAGGCTGCTGATTGAGCGTGCCAGGCTCAACAAATTGCTGACCGGAAGGTTCATGTTACATTTTCTTTCTCGTTGGCCTCTTCCCATTTTCTGTCAACTAGCTGTTGACCTTGTAACAGTTGCAAACAGCTTGGCCTTCGAAAGGGAAAGAGTAGATCTCCCCCCTTAGAGTTGAGGGATGTTTGCCGGGGAAATATGTGGTGTTGGGATTTTGTGCATGCAATTTTCTTTTATTGGTGAAAGATACATTATTACTTTTGTGTTGGTGGTTTGCATGGGGATAAAGATATTGATGTTATTGAGGTCGGGATGAATCCTGAATTGTAAGAGTCCCTCTAAAGATGGCAAAATGGCCGAAACAGGTAACAGTCAAACTTTGGTGCTTAAGATGTGGCAGTCAAATTTTGGTGCATAAGATAACTAACATAAATGCAGGAGTCAGCCGTTTTCAAGGCATTGTTGATGGCGTTCTGTCCCAACCAGTGCAAATTTTATTGAGGGAGTGAATAACTACTTAAACGCCAAGGGAATTAAAAATGATGCAGAGGTGTTCACAGAGGCAAAAGCCTTGTTAGATTTCAATAAAGGGGATACTGTATTTTCCAATACACAAAATGTCAGACATCGACTGAATTACAAGCATTTCTGAGGACAGCCTATGGAACAAAGGAACACAGAGATATAGTGAGAGACCTAAGAGGTCTTTTCAAGATTAGGAAAGGTAATAAAAACCTTACTGAATATATACTGAAGCTCAAAACTTTTTGACTCAGCAGGAGAATGGATACAGAAATAAAAAAATTCCACATGGGTAAATGGTGACAAAATCTCACTTAACAATTTACAGAAAATAATACATTTTTCCATGCTTCTGCACAACATCCCGGACGCCATTGTAGATAGCTTTGATGAAAAGATTGAACCCACATCAGATAAGGAACTGATTTATTCTCATGATTCAGAAACACATGTCCAAATGTCCCGCAGTGGATAGTACATTTTCTAATGGGACTGGCCCAAGAAATAGAATACAAAGAGACTCAGATTTTCCTTCTCCCCGTTTGTGTGCAAAAATGGAATATAAGAGAGGATCGATAGATCAAGGGAAACAGCAGTTGTGTTGTTTCAATTGTGATAAACCAGGGCACACAAAGAAAGTATGTAGAGTCAAATATTGTGGAATATGCAAAAGTTCAGATCACTTTTGGCAGTCCTGTCTGTCTCAGAAACAAAAAGATGTAAGACTCACACCTCAGAAATTCGGGAGTTGCAATATGAGAACTTCCCAGGCTAGTTACTCAAAGGGGCAAAGAGTTCGGCAAAATTTTTGAAGGGCCGATCAACAAAAAGGGTACAGATGACTTGTACGTGCCATTGTGGTTTCGTGGGGGACGCCCTAGAGCTCAGGCCGATAGTAAAAGGAACAGTGGAGAATGTAAAGATTCCAATTTTTATTGATACAGGATTTTCAGTGAATTTAATGGACCATGATCTGTATCAGACCATGTTCTCTCAATACCCTTTGAAACCCTCAACAAAGACCATGTGTGATGTGCAAGCCCACAGATTAAATACCTTGGGTTTTATAAGAATACGATTCACTCTGGGTGATAGAGTACTAATAGAACCATTTTTGGTGATAAAAGAGGTTGTGCTGTGCAAGACTTTTACTGGACCATCCATTATGTAGGAGGCACAGGATATTGGTCCATAGAGGTGTTAGTGGCATAATGGTTGGGATACCAGGTGTTTTTATTCCATTTGCGGGTATATGTGAAATGGAGGATACAGAGGTTCATATGTGGAATACTGGCGGTGGTGTCGGTAAGCATACCAATGGTATGGGGAATACTGGCGATAGTGTTGATGACGATAGGGATATTTTGGATAATAGCAGTGACAATGGCAGGTATGATGGGTTTATTTTGGATAATAGCAGTATCAATGGTGATTATGATGGGGATATCAGTGAAAATGGTGCTTATAATAGGGGTACTGGCGACAATTGTGGCGGTGTTAACAGTGGTAATATGAGAAATAACAATGGTAATTCTGATATTCGGGTTATAGTGGATGGGATAAGGAATACCGGTGTAAATAAGGGTGATATTTGGGATGTGGAACAGGAAAGTACTAACCACAAATATAAAGGTGTTTTATCAGAGGATGCTATTTTAAATCCAGGTACAAAGACTATGGTGAGAGTCAGACTGAGGGAAGTGGAAAAGCCCAAAGAGCTGTGCATAATTGACGGTAGCGAGAAACTAAGAGGGGTTATTAGCACCGTATCAGTGAACAGAGTATCAAGTACCGGTGTTACATGGGTGGAATTATTGAACTGTAATGATACAGTTAGGAAATATCAGAAGAACACTTATATGGTAGACCTCCAAGATTGGAGTAGTGATAGTGGTTCAGTGGCTATTGTAAAAAGGAAAACTGAGTTTTCAGAGGCAGAAATGCAATCAAGGAAGAAAATCTTTAGGGAACATTTAGCTCACGCAGACTACAAAGAGCATATAAAGGTGGTAAGCGAACTTTTGGCAGAATTTGGGGCTACGGTAGGACTTTGGGTTTGTCAGGTAGTCCTATGACTCTTACGAGGTTAATAAACACATTTTTGCACAGGCTATTGGGCAAACATGTCTTTGTGTACATGGATGATATATTGACTGCAACAGACTCAATCGAGCATCACATGGAAGTGCTTAAGGAAGTACTTAGAATTAGGTAAGCAGGATTGAAAATGAAGATGGCTAAGTGTTCCTTCATGAAGGAGCATATTATATATTTAGGTCATGTCATATCTAAAGAGGGATGTAGAGTAAATGACGATAAAGTCAAGGCAATTACAAATTTTCCTGACCCTAAGACAAAGAAGTAAATTAGGTCATTCCTGGGGATGGCATTATTCTTTAGAAGGTTTGTGAAAGGGTTTTCTAGCATAGCAGCTCCTTTAACAGATATGTTACAGGAAGGCATTCAGTTTTATTGGGGAGAACTTCAACAGGTAGGTTTTCAGAAAGTTAAAGATGCATTAATGAATCTGCCAGTTCTGAAATTTCCAGATTTCAGTGAGCCTTTCACAATAGTGACTGATACCAGTCAGGAGGGTATAGGTGCTTGCCTTATGCTAGAATTTGATGGAATGCTCCATTCAATTAAGTTTTATAGCAAGAAATTTAGGACAAAGGGTAGCAATGAAAGACTAATGGCTACCATAGATAAGGAAACCTTAGCAATAGCATCAAGTGTAGTTCATTTTAAAATGTTACCAATGGGGGATAAAGTAGAATCTCTTACAGACCACAAGCCATTATTGGATCTTTCTAATAAGCCAGATCTGTCACCCAAAAGAGCTTGATGGTCCTTAACTATCAGGGACTTTGATGCAAAGCTCATAGTTGCAGATGCCATTAGTAAAGTTTTTATGATACAGATAGATTTCAAATTGGGGTGGGTACTTGTGATTCTATACAATGGAATACCAGTCTCAAAGCAAAGGTAAGATGAGGATGAAATTTTGGCAGACGCAAAAGCGTTCTTTAGAGGGGAATCAATCAGGAAAGTTTATAAGTTTCATTTTTCTGGTTTAGAATTAGATGGTAATCTGTAAGTCTGGAAAATTAAATATAAATTAAGGTGTAGTAAAAGTATAGGAGACATGACACAGATCGTGATTCCGAGTCCTAATTCCAGTAATTTTAGATATAGTGTATTGCAAGTTTGGTAGTCCACATTTGGGGGTAGAAAAAACGTATAATTAGATGTGTAATAAGTATATTTGGAAAAAAATGTGGACAGATGTGGAAAATTTTGTGAAAAAGTGTACAGTGTTCAATGCTTGCAAACCAGCAAAGAGTAACCTCTTGCAAATTACGGTCATATCCAATACCAAATAAACCCTTTCAGAGAATACATATGGATATCTTAGGAAATTTTTGTGAATCAAGGTGTGGCCACAATTATTTATTAACAGTAATAGATGAACTAACGAGGACAGTAGAAATTTTTCCACTTAAGCATAAAACGGCCGAAGAACTAGGTGTAGCATTTTTCAATGGGGTCATCTGCAAATATGGCTCACCCAAAGTTTTGTTGACTGATAATGGTAGAGAATTTGTAAACAGGACCTTAGAGTGTTTAGCAGAAGTCAAGTGGATACAGAAAGTAACAATTATTCCATACAGACCTGAAGCTAATGGGTTATGTGAACGAGCAAACAAGAAAGTGCCCAAAGCTCTCAGGAAGACTATAGGAGGAAATAATAGAAACTGGGATAGATATATAGATATAGTTACATATAACATCAATACTATGTCAGTGATTCTATTAAAATTTCTACATTTGAAGCATTGTTTGGTTGCCAAGCGCGGGGCATATTTAATTTGCTACCTATACCTCATCATGGAGAAGATACAATCAAGGCATTCATTTCTACAGCAAAGGAGAGAACTGCTTTTCTCTGCCGTAATCTCAAAGTTAAGACCGGAGAAATGGTGGAAAGAAGCAACAAGAAATCATTAGATGTTAAAATTGCCATTGGAGATAATGTGTTCCTAAAAATCAATATGTAAAATTAACTAAATTACAAGTTAGGTCTAAAGTTTGAGGGTCCTTTTGGAGTAACTTGAGAAAAGAAAGGAAACAGATTTGAAGTCTTATATGAAAAGACAGGTCGGTCGAAATTGACACATGTATCGAAGATGAAGAAAACAGGAAAATGATAAAAAGGGGATACTGCGCAGTTGCATTTTTTTCTGGATTTTGCAAATGAATGACGAAATATGGTTAATCAGTCTTATGTAAAAAAAAAATTTCTTTTCATTCTTTTACTATTTTCTTATTATGTGCAACTGCAGCGATTTGGCGTAAAAACCCGGGGTAATTGTTGTAATAATGGAGTAATGGGGTGAAAAATGTGGGAAAATACCGTGGAGTTGAGAATTATTATAAGTAATCCTTCTGGTGACTTTTGATGGTGATTATCTCTGGTGGCGATTTTTGGTGATTGTGTGATACCTGGTGATGATTTTGGGTGATTTGGTGATACCTGGTGGTGATTTGGTGATACCTGGTGATGATTTTGGGTGATTTGGTGATACCTGGTGATGTTTGGTGATATGGTATTCCTGGTGGGGTTGACTTTTTGTGGATGATTTCTGGCGATTATGTAGGCGGTGAATTTTGGTGGCTATGATTTTTGGTGGTGATCTGTGGTTTTATGAGCCAATGGGGTAGTGACTGTGGTTCTTTGTGTTAATATGGCTCTAGGGGGTGGTACTGATGCATTGTGGTTTTATGGTTTCCCTGGTAAAGTGGTATATTCTATGAGGGTATATTCACCAGTGGTTATATGGCGGTATATAGTATATAGTTAATAATTTGTGGATCGTGGTTTTCTGAGGTTTATATCCCGATGAGGCGATTTCTTTGGAATTATCTACATATAGCAGTATCACAAATTGTTTACTTTGAGGTATATTTGGCTTAAGATTTAGCCTGTGGTGGTGTATTTTATATTGTTGGTTATATAATGGGGTTGGAGAATTTTTGTGTACCCGTGTAGTAACAATAAGGATTTCATGAGGACATTTTTGGGGTTATGCGATCACAATGAGGATTCCTTGAGGACATTTTATGAGTTTATGCGGTCAATGAGGATTTCTTGAGGACATTTTTTGAGGTTATTGTTACAGTGTCGAAATATCCTGGCCAAAGGTCGACACAATGTTACGGCCTCTGAGAGAGGTCCGCTTCAGGTTCAATATGAAATAGATAAAAAAAAATATTTCAACACCAACAGTTGAAACTGGGGATACGAATATAGAAGAAACACTAACACAACAAAGGTTTATTTACAAGCTTACTAACATAGGTAAATGCAGAATGGTATCTCCTATTTACATAAAAAGATAGAATCTTACACTGCATGAACTGGGGGAACAGTGAGGCAATTCAAATACTTGCTAGTCAATTTGGTAATTCGAAGCGGTGGCTTCACAGAAGGAAAACGGTGAATGCAGACGTCCTCTTGACTCCATATTGCAGAAAATAGTCTACTTGTGAGGCAGGAACTCACCAAAACCCCTAGCAGGACCTTTTCTTCTCTGCTCGACGTTGAGATAACACAGACGTGCACTCCTGAAGACGACTAGACCAGTATCCAACCAACTCTCGAGCAACTATTTTCCTGATCCTTCGTCAGTCCCTTTCTCTCTTATCTCCCACGGATAATTTCTGCTGCTGCTGATCTCTCACTGATAATCTGATCTGTGGCTCTTACTGAGGATATCTCTCTGTGACTAACTGGAGTCTCTCTTTTACGATCTCTCTCTCCAAAGTTCGTTCGTCGTATTTATACGGCACTCTGGGGGCGGAGCCTAAGGCGAGCGTCACAGACTCGCGAGATTTCCAGAATTTCCTAGATGAATCTAGACGAGGTATTGCATCAGAAATCACGGCATATCTCTTGACACACCGGCGCATGTTTGCGCTCCACAACACGCCCGACGATTCCAGAACAGCCGCGAGAACTGGCGCCTCCAACACGGGCGCAAAAGACTCCTTACTGCCGAACTTCTCGAAAATGCTTTCTCCTTTCCTTTATCTTTCTTTGCTAGGAAGCAATTACCATCACATGTCCCCCCCCAAAAGAGAAAAAAAATGAAATCAACTGATTTTATTTTCTTTTTCTAAAGAGAAGCAAGAATTAACCAGCGGGGAAACAATTCTGCATAAAGCTTTAATACTTTTTCATCCACTCAACCACTTGTGCCAAAACAGAAAACGGTCATTAGGCTACTCATGCTGAGAAAAAATCTCTAGAGGCTACAGGTATAACATTATCCTTCTCTCTTACTTTTTCCATTTTCTGAACTCTGATTAAAACTCATAAATACTAAAACACCTCTTGTGTCTTTCTCAAAACTAATTTCTCTTTCTGGGACACAATACCAAGGGCATTTACATTAATTGCCTTTGCTCTACTCTTACCCACATTAATTCTATGATATACATTTCCCCTCTCTTCTAACACTGAAAAAGGACCTTCGAACTTATAAGGTAAAAATAGACTTTCTCTCGAGACTAGTACTAAAACTTTATCTCTTACACACAAACTTCTCTCTTTTGCTCTAAGATCATGGTTTCCTTCAGTTCCCCCTTGACTTCCGTTCTGGTTTTCTTTCGCTAAGTGCCAAGCGCTTCCGTTTTCCTCCGATAGCTGCCAAACATCTCTTAGATTGTTTTTATAATACTCAAGATTAGTTATGCAATCATCTCTACCCTTACTTCTAGGCAAAGTTCTGAACATATTTATAAATACATTCTCAAAAGATTCACCTACTGAAGGAATATTACACAACTGAACTCTAGGAATTACTTGAATCGGTTTCTCGGCAATTCAATATTCATGACAGCTTAAAACATAACTCTTTACATCATTTTTCATTTTAGGCCAAAAGTACGTCCTACTAATATACTTGAAAGTTTTATTTACTCCTAAATGTCCTTGCTCATCGTGTGCTAACTTCAAAATTAATTCATGAAGCTTCCTAGAAACTACGAATTTTCCTGTGATTCCCCCTTCACTACCTGACTTACGACAAACATAACACGAAACTTCGTTGGTTACACAAAAAGTTTCCTTACACACATCATCGAGATCATCATCCAGCTCACATTAAAAAATTCGGGTTAGTGTCTCATCCTCTCTCTGCAACTTGACTAGCTCATCCTTATCCAAAATGTTAGAGCCTAATTCATCACCGTAACTAGAACTAGATACCAGTACATTTACTATGTTACTCTCGACAGCTACACCTTCCGTTTGGCTATCACTGTCAACATTGATAGAGTCCGGTCTCTCAGCCACACTCATGCCAAGATCAACCTCGCTACCTCTATCACACTCGTTTGAATTCACGAACTCACTCACGTTCGAATCCAAGAACTCACTCTCGTTCGAATCCAAGAACTTACTCACGTTCGAATCTACGAACTTACGTTCGAATCCCCGAACTTACTCTCGTTCGAATCCACGAACTTACTTTCGTTTGAATCCACGAACTTATTATCACCGTAGTCTACGTCTGTATCTAAACCATTTCAGGCACTGGAATATTCTTCACAACAGGATTCACATTCTTGTATATAGCTAAGTCATTACCGACAATAATGTCAACGCCTTCAATGGGCAAACTGTCCACAACTGCAAGTTTTACTTCTGACACAACCTGACTTTCTAAATTCAACTTCAACAAAGGACAAAGAACACAAGTGTTAGGAAATCCACCTAACATGACTTTCTCTTCCATATTGATTTCTGCCCTGTTCGGCACACACTCTTCCCTAATCAGTGAGACAGCAGCGCCTGTGTCTCGAAGCAAGACCACTTCTCTCGAATCTACTCCTCCAAGAGAGGAAACTATGCCTTTCGACATAAATTCACCAAAAACTTTCCTAGTTTCTCTCATCACATCATTCCTACTTGATGAAAGGTTAACTAGAGACACTGGTTTCTTACCGTCCTTCTTTTCTACTGCACAATTTCTCGCTAAATGCCCTTTCCCATTACATCGGAAACAAGTTAACTCTGAGCCACTAGATGCCATTTTACTCCTACAAACCTTAGACGTATGACCAGGTTTTCTGCATGTATAACGGGAATAGTCCCTTCTACTCGCATTGCTATTACTAGGACTGAAACCTTTACTGCTTTGTACTCTACCAGACAAAGGATCATTTCGTTTCTTACTAACACTCAAATTATGAGTTAGACTATATTCGTCAGCTAGCCTAGTTGCTCCTGCAAAAGATACTTCTTGCCTATCCTCTATATAAAGCTTAATCTCAGGGGATATGTTATCTTTGAAGTTTTCTAACAACACTAAGTTCTTTAAACTATCAAAATCCTCAACCTTAGCAGAAGTTAACCAATCAAAAAACAGCCTATCTAACTTCTTACCTTATTCTACATATGTAGTATTTTCATCCTTTCTCAAATTTCTAAATTTCTTACGGTATGCCTACGGTACTAACCTATATGCGCTAAGAACAGTTTCTTTCATGATATCGTAATTATCACATTCCTCTTTAGACATGCAACTATACACAGTAAGTGCCCTACCACTCAAAACTGACTGCAAATATAAAGTCCACGTTTCCTTAGGAGAACATACTCGTTCCATTAACTTCTCAAAACACATGAAATATGTTGTAACATCTTCCTCATTGAACTTTGGTACTAATTTTAGCACTGCACTCATACCTAACGTATCAGCTCCGTTTTCGTTCTCGCCTGAACGACTGTTACAAGTACTTTCCCTTAACCGAGAAATTTCCAACTCATGCATATGCTCTTTCTCTCTCTCTTCCTGCTCATGCATACGCTCTTTCTCTCTCTCTTCCTGTTGCATTACCAACATTTCTCTCTCTTGCTGCATTTTCATTACTTCTCTCTCTTACTGCATCTTCATTGCTTCTCTCTCTTTCTCTTGCTGCATTATCATTGCTTCTCTCTCTTTCCCTTGCTGCATTTTCATTATTTCTCTCTCAGCCGCTCTTTCCTCTCTCTCAGCCGCTCTTTCATCTCTCTCATACTTTTCTTTTTCTTTCTTTTCAACATACTCACGGAGATCATTCCCCTCTAGACCTAGTAGCTTACCTGACTCAATAAACTGTTTCACCATCTCACTCATTCTGATTCTTTCTATATGCACCCTGTTTCAAACCGTTAATGTGTTGATAGCCTAGGCAAGGTCGCCACAATGTTATGATGTCGAAATATCCTGGCCAAAGGTCGACACAATGTTACGGAGTCTGAGAGAGGTCTGCTTCAGTTCGATATGAAATAAATGAAAAAAAATATTTTAACACCAATAGTTGAAACTGGGGATACGAATATAGAAGAAGCACTAACACAACAAAGGTTTATTTACAAGCTTACTAACATAGGTAAATACAGAATGGTATCTCCAGAAGGAAAACGGTGAATGCAGACGTCCTCTTGACTCCGTATTGCAGAAAATAGTCTCCTTGTAAGGCAGTAACTCACCAAAACCCCTAGCAGGACCTTTTCTTCTCTGAAGTCTGCTCGACGTCGAGATAACACGGACGTGCATTCTGAAGACAACTAGAGCCAGTATTTTCCTCCAACCAAACTCTCGAGCAACTTTTTTTCCTGATCCTTCGTCAGTCCCTTTCTCTCTTATCTCCCACGGATAATCTCTGCTGCTGCTGATCTCTCACTGATAATCTGATCTGTGGTCTTACTGAGGATATCTCTCTGTGATTAACTGGAGTCTCTCTTTTACGATCTCTCTCTCCAAAGTTCGTTCGTCGTATTTATATGGCACTCTGGGGGCGGAGCCTACGGCGAGCATCGCAGACTCTCCAGATTTCCAGAATTTCCTAGATGAATCTAGACGAGGTATTGCATCAGAAATCGCGGCATTTCTCCCGACACACTGGCGCGTGTTTGCGCTCCACAACACGCCCGACGATTCCAGAACAGCCGCGAGAACTGGCGCCTCCTACACGGGCGCGAAAGCCTCCTTACTGCCGAACTTCTCGAAAATGCGTTCTCCTTTCCTTTATCTTTCTTTGCTAGGAAGCAATTACCATCACAGTTATGTAGTCACAATGAGGATTTCTTGAGGACATCTTTTGAGGTCATATGGTATCAGTGAGGATTTCTCGAGGATTTTGAGAACATTTAATGTGGTTATGAGATATCAGTGTAGATTTATTGAGGATTCCCCAGTGAGGATTAATGAAGATTTGAGGCTTATTTTGAGGTTAATGATGATTTCAGGATCTATGAAGATAACTAGACCGGGCAATGTTACTGATTGAGGATGTGTTAAATAAACAGGTTGTTTATTGCTGACAATGTTGTGGGGTCTCAGATGAGACCAATTGTTGATATTTTCTTTTAAAGTTGATTACTCACAGGTTTGCACTACTTTCAGGAATTCTAGGTGATGACATTCCATTGTGAGGAATTTTAAGGGGTCATTCAGAAAATGATACAGATATGCGGTGGCGGTAATTTATGTGGGTGATACAAACAACATTTGGTAATGTGATAAAAGAGCTGAATTATTATTTTTTTATAAGGGGTTTCAGTGGTATCTTTACATAGAATTTCTGTTGTAGAGAGGGTGTGGAATCTATCAGGAGATACGTAAGATAGAAATAAGAGTTAACATTATATTTGATGGGGGTTAGTTGTATAAACATTATGGGGTTTTGTTGGTGTACTTGTCAGATAAGGGATGAATTCTGAGTGACCAGTTAGTGATAAAAGTTCTCCTAGTAAGTTTTAAAAAAGGGCTTAGTAGATAAAGACCATATTTATTTTAGTGAGGAATTTCAGTCTTTAGTAACTGACTATGAAGTTGGGCATGTTAGTTCATGGCAAATTCGTGTGTTAAAGTAGGAATTCATTTCTATTAGTACATAGATTTGCAAGGGGGTCAGTTAAGACCTATTAATGACGAAACACCGACACACGATGACTTTAGATTATTCCCAAGCTCACACCGAGTGGTGACAACGAAAACAACTTAGGATCTACAGCGCCAGATGTTTGGTCTTCATACAAGCAGCGAGGTCACAGATTGCTGCAAATACAGGGACGAGATATCGTCGATCGGTTGTCTCAGGATAAATTCTGGGACAAATCAGGGGTCTACAATACTTCAAGGCGGGTGCAGGGAGCATTTGCATTGAAGTCACGGAATATTTAAAGTTCGCAACGAGGTGGAGAATATGATTCCTTCATGAGAAGACAGTGAATCTACAGTTTATCAGCGAGGGTGTTAGGATACACCTACAGGGGTCACAGACCCTTAATAATGACTCATTCAGAGTCGTTTCAAAATGGTTCATGGTACTCAGCCAACGGATCTACAATTCATCGAAAAAGGTGTACATGAAACACTTACATGGGGATCACGAGGCGGTTAAAGTTCCGCCTACACTGGAGACGATTACAGTTCCACAACTAGAGAATAATGGAGAGGACGAATTTTTCTCCGCAGAACACTACACAGTTCCAGTGATTACCATTACAGTAGCAATAAAGATAGTCACAATGTGCGTTGCAGGAGCCATCAAATTTGGATGCAGCCGGCGGGGTAGGTAGACCCCAGCAGCAGAAGTGGCTCTAAATCATGTGACAAGTTTAGAAGTCATTATAAACTATTTGCCAATAGTCGAGTCTAGTATGCGATAGGGGTGCATAATGGTGGTGACCAAGCCATGTAAAAGGCACAGGACAAAATTTGTAATATGTGGAAATCAGGTCGATAATGAGTGACGTGAACAAGATTGGAATTCGAAAAAAACAGTAAAGTGTCAATTGTTTATAGAAGCTTACAAACAATGAAACAGACGAGACAAGCTTACGCATCATAATATTACCGGCCGCATCAGTAAGATAGCAAGCGTGCAAATGCCCTGCATTAATTCGGAGGTACATAACTGTGACGACAGTGCATTAAATAGGACCTGTACATTGGAAATGGAAATGCACAGAATAGACTAGCGTGCATGCATTTGTGTGTTCAGTAGTGTGTGTATGCCCATACGTCCATTAGAACAAATGAAAGAGATATAATCTTTAGTATAGGAATTAATGGGGGAATTAGACGACAAACTGTCATAGTGGTCACATGAAACTTTGGAGATCCGATGAGCTGCTAAGATCGTTCAGAAAGGTAAAGAACATTCAGAACAGTGACATTCATTACAGAGGATTGAGAAGAAAGTGTGGTGTGACACTCAGTATTATTGGCGAACTTTAACAATTCATTGTCTGATAATTATGGTCTCTTTATTTCTGATTGATTCAGTTGTTGCCACTTAACCCTTTGACTACGGCTGGGATGAGATCTCACACGTCCTCAGAACCAGAGCGTTTTCATACGAGAGTCATCTGTAGTTGCTACCAGACGCACAAAATTATAAACAATCATTGTAACAGCTCGTTTCTTTGTTGTTTTACTACAAATTAACCTGTTTTAGTTTTATGGTAACATTTTGATAATAGTCATCCCTAATATATATAATATGGAATTAATGTAACATCACAAATACATAAACACATGATATGCACTATATATCGGGGTTTACTGTTGCCAGAGGTATGAGTACTTCAATGATTGTGGACGACGTAAACTTTTATTTTTTTTCTGTTTGAATCCCCGAAACACATCTACATCACAGTTGATTATTAGTGTTAATAATGATTTGCATATCCGCCAGAAAACTAATCATGAAAATGTTGATCATTTTTATGTTTCCGCAAAAATAATAAATTGAGATTCATTATCTTTAAGAGAGAGAGAGAGAGAGAGAGAGAGAGAGAGAGAGAGAGAGAGAGAGATTTACCAAGATACATACCCTCTAATTGTACAACAATAACTTTCCAGCAGACCCAATTACAATAATGGTTGTAAATGAGCACATCACTGATTGTATATTAACCCCATTTCTGAATTATATTTATAGCAATAACCAAGTACCATTCGACAAGGAATCCCATACGTAGTTTTAGAAATTATGATTTATGAACGCTTTGGGAGCTCTTATATAAGACTAGCAAAGAATTTGTCTTGTCTCGATTTTACCATTAACAGAGAGAGAGAGAGAGAGAGAGAGAGAGAGAGAGAGAGAGAGAGAGAGAGAGAAGCATAAAAACGATAAGAATGGCAGGTATCTATTTTTCTTGATTAGTGCGGCTGCTGCCAAATAGTAAATCAACACTAAGAACAATTAGAATATCTTTTTGTGCCATATAAAAAGATAAATAATTTATATGGGAAAAGGTTAAATGAATAAAAGGAGACAAATAGTTGCTCCCCCAGAGCTTCTCCATCACCTGTGAAAATTATTCTAGCAGATTATACGTTTGCTGTCTACAA
>NC_087207.1:65782897-65790397 GCF_015104395.2 Macrobrachium nipponense
ATATTATATATATATATATATGGGGATATAGATATATATATATATATAATATATAATATAATATATATATATATACGGATATATATATTATACATATAAAATAATATATGTTTTAATATAGTGTTTAATATAATATATTTATAATAATATATATCTATATATATATATAATATATATTAAATATATTTATGTATATATATTTATATATATCTATCTATTTATATAATAAATATAGATATAGGTTATATATATATATATATATATAATTATAATAGATATATATATTACTATATGAACTACAAATGTCCTTTAAATATCTACTTCGCTCAACTCGGAATTAATAGAATTTTCATATATGTTTATACATTATTAGATTAATAATTATATATATATATTATTATATAGATATTATATTATATATATAGATAGCTATTATATAGATATGATATATATATAAAATAATAAGTATATATTTTTTTATAAAATATATTATATAGATATATTAAGATATAACATATAGATAATATAGATATATATACAGATATATACATATATATAATATATGTATAGATATATATATATATATATATATATATATATATATATTATCCTATATAGATATATATATATATATATATAGAAGTTCTATCCCCCATACCCGTGATTCATATACATTATATCGAAAACTACAAAATGTTCCTTTAATATCTAATTCGCTAACCTCGGAATTAATATATTTTCATTAGGTATATATATATATATATATATATATATATATATATATATATATATAGAACATAGATATATATATATAGATATATAATATATAGGCATATATATATATAATAATATATATACTAATATATATATCGATATATAATAATATATAAATAGATATATATATATAATTATATATAGTATATATATATATATGGCTATATATATTATATATATATATATATAATAATATAATATATATTTATAGAATATATACATATATATATAGATATATCATATATAGATTAGATATATGACATATATATTATATAAATAATTATATATATAGATTATATATTTGATATATATAGAATAATATATATATATATATATAATATTATATGTATGTGTGTATATATAATATGATATATATATATTTAATATAATTAATAGATATATATATTAGATAAATATATAATTTATAGATATATATATATAGTATAGATATAAAGTATTTATGTCGAAGGGGGGATATAGGGGATAGTATATTATAAGAGATGTATATATTATATAAAGATATATGTAGATAGATAATATATTAATGAGAGTATATAGTAGTATGTATATATATATATATATATATAGAAAGTAGAAAGATATAATATAGAGACAATAGACATACATTATATATAAATAAGATATATATGTAGAGGAGATATAGATATATATAATATAGTAATAATAGAGATATTATATATTAGATTATAATATAGATAGATACATAACATAACATATTATATAAAGTTATAGAAGTTATAGATAATATAGAATTATATAAGATATATATATATATATCTATATATATATATAGATATTATATATCATATATATATAATTTATATTACATGAATTATTACTGTATATTATATATATATATATAATATATATATAATATCTATAATATATTATTATATATATAATATATATATAATAATATCATAAGTATAATCACATTACCGTGATTAACATACAATATAATCGAACCTACAAATGTCCTTAATATCTTAATTCGCTCTAACCCTCCGGATAAATTAATATATTTTCATATATGTATTATTATATTTTAGACTATATATAATATTAATATATATAATAATATCTATATATATATATATATATTATATATATATAATATAGATGATATATATATTAGATATTAATATATATATACAATATATAATAATATAAATATATATATATAGAAATTATATAATAGATATATGGATTAATTATAGATATATATTATGACTCTAATCTATATTATATCTTGAATATATATATATTATATATATATTATATAATATATATATATATATATATAATATCTATCGATATATTATAATATATATCAGTTATATTTCCACATAGGAAAACATGAAAAAAGGTATATCTCAGATAATGCCCAACAGTTTCGTCCTCCAATGGACCTCTTCCATTGGAGGACGAAACTGTTGGGCATTATCTGAGATATACCTTTTTTCATTTTCCTATGTGGAATACAACTGATTTACTATATCTTCGTGCCTAAGAAGATTACCAGTACTATATATATATATATATATATATTATATATATATATAATATTATATATCATATAATATATATATAATATATATATTATATATGCGCATACGCAAACACACCTCTATTTATGAATTTATCACGTCTCCATTCATGATTCAGTTTTATATATATATATATATATATATATATATATATATATATATATATATATATATATATATATATATACACATTGATGCGCATTTCATTGTACGTATACATGGATGCATATTTGTATGCATATATGAACGTAGGTACTTATATCTCTAGAGGCCACGATAATGCTGCATACACTGAACAATTACATATTTTGATCAACAGTGGTATGTGTATTTGTTTGTATGTGTACGTGCATAGATGTATGTATGTATGTACGTATGAATGTATATACCTTGATATATAAGGACATACATTATATAGATTTTACATGTAAATATTATTATTTATATAATTTGGATGTGGACGCTTGTATGTATGTATGTATATACTCTTGATATATAAGTACATACATGTAAATATTTATTTATTTATTTATTTGTATGTGGACGCTTGTATGTATGTATACATGTTTGCATACTTGTATGTATGTATAAGTAAGTACTTATATATCTAGAGGCTACACTAGTACATAATTATTTATTTTGGTCAACAGTGGTTTATAATATTGATCCTGGTGAATGTGGTTAGGTGACAATCGTGTTTATATGTCGCTTGTTTTCCGAGATACGTAGACATAAATATTTAGCTTTTACCGCAGAACCAGATACGCGTAGCTTTTCATCTACCAATATGTCTGTAGATTTATTATAAAATCGAGAATGCAATCCGTTTGGGTCTCACAAAGTTCAAATATTTCACTCCAAATCGACTTCTTTTATCTGGAATATTTTGCTGAAACTAACCCTTCCCTTCCATACTATCAAACTTTCATCTATGCATAAATCTTGGAAAGGCTGAAATTTTTCCCTGATTTTGCTACGCACATTGACGAGCACTGGTTTATTTATCTATTTTATTTCATTTTTATCTGGGTCTCTCTCCTGTGAATTATCAGCGAAATGTTTTTTTCCCCTCTGAATTATCAACGAAATGTAGAGCTAGAATTCGATGAAATGTGTCCCTTGCCATCAGCCTTCTCATTCGCCTTTTGTCTCGTATGCCTCAAGCGTAGTTAAGTAATCAACGATGTGACGTTTACTTAGATGCGACGTGATCATAATCACATACAGGAAGCGTACCATTTCGTTCACAGTAACCTAGGCAAACTTTAGCATATATTTTGGTACTGCATCTCCAAGTGTAATCGATAAGGAATCTTCGATAACTGTTTGTCTCTTTAACAGTCGGCCACATAAAGTCGTTATCGAAAAATGGAAAAACGTAATCTACTTCGGAGTACTTCCTTTGAATTTCCATTCGCATTTTATCTTGACGTAATGCCCTGCCACTGCCGTCAAATACGAAATCTCGGGGCTGGAACTTACTGGCAAACCACTCCCACATCACCTGATTCAACTCGCCTTCGCTGTATCCGACACAGTTGCTTTCCTTAGGTGGCAGATTTTCGTTGTTTTCACTGTCGGTTGAAATTTCATCCTTGTCTCTTGCACAAGGCTTATAATTATTCATTTAATTGCCTTCTAAATCCCATTCATTTTCATATCTAGAAAATTAACCGAGAAAGTCTACAAAATAATTATCGTCATCGAGGAATCAAACCTAAATCTTTCAGTTGTGTAGTTCAGTTGGTAGCACCCTTGCTTTTCATTTGAAAGACCTGTTTCGGTCACGATGTGAGTTAGAAAGATATATCTGTTCCACATCTGGTTGTGCTGACTACCTATATATATATATATATATATATATATATATATATATATATATATATATATATATATATATATATATATATATATATACTATATATACATATATATATATATATATATATATATATATATATATATATATATATATATATATTATATATATATATATATATATATATATATATATATATATATATATATATATATATATATATATTATATATATATATATATATATATATATATAGGTAGCACAACCAGATGTGGAACAGATATATCTTTCTAACTCACATCGTGACCGAAACAGGTCTTTCAAATGAAAAGCAAGGTGGGGCTACCAACTGAACTACACAACTGAAAGATTTAGGTTTGATTCCAATGTGAGCTAGGAAAAGAACTTATATTAATATGTATATAATATGAATATATATATATATATCATATATATATAAATATATATAATATATATATATATATATATATATATATATATACTACTTGTATGTGTAATGTATGTGTGCATTTGTGAAAAACGTAACCACTCTGTCAACTTAATATCGAAAACCGAGATACCAGTTCATTTAAAGGGGAATGTAAAATTTTATGTTCCGTCTTAGGAAATGATTTGTAAAAACACATAGCAAATTAGCAGGTAAGATGGGTTCCCGCTTGGTATTATATTTCTTAATAAATGTTTTCTCGCCATTCAACACATGAATATAGCTAAGGATCACTTTAGAAAAGTTATTATTTTAGAAAAGTGCATATGCAGAAATACTAAGGATGGGAGAACAATGCTTACCTTGTTGAACGGATGTCTTTTCTCCACTAACTGATAGAATACAGGTGGGCAATAAGCCTTAGCAGAATCTCGTCGCCAGTTGGATGGATAACGTACACCTGTCCCAACTGTATTATGTTCTGTGAAAAACAGAACACTTGTGGATGGACAAGTGTTACCGAAAGGAGCCATAATCAAGTGAATAATAAACATAAGAAATAGATTAAGACTTACATTCCCTGGCTTCGGTCCACGTTTGTTGTCTTCTATATGCTTCAAATAAAATTATAAATTTGTAAGCAAAATCATAATACTAAAGATAATTGGATGGAAATGAAGTGGCACTTGGGGAAAAAACATATCACTGTAGGTACAGCTATGCTCTTACGTGATAAGACATGATTGCATAAAATTTCATTTAAACTTCACGAACTGGCAATTAACATGCTCCATATTTATCTCTTATGTCAATGCAAACATACGATTATTTCATACAAATAAGGCTATAATTGGCTTCATAAGAGTGAAATCTGTCATATATTTCCAAACAAAAAGAAAATACCCCTGTAGCAAATCTCAGAATATTTTCAAAAGTTTCCTCATTCCTCACCGATGCTTTCAACAAGCAAACCTCAGTTCAAATATTAAAATAATCAAAGAAAATTGCTGTAACATTCACCTTGCTTCCTATGCAACCATAAAGTTTTAAAGTCCTATATGATTGGTTTTACCCCTTAATGCAGAAAAAAATGTACATAGATATGAAAGCATTTCTGTAAGCTTTGTTCTGGATTGTCAACAGACAGGTAAGAGGGCACCTAAGTGCGGTATTTTCCAACAACAGAGTGTGAGGCACTCTCTGGCGCTCAACAGGATATGGATAGGTCACCCAGGATAAAAGTTTTAACAAAGCTTAGGTGACACTCAATAGTCAGACAATTAGTTCCTGAAAGACGTTGAGGGAGGATTGCCAACAAACGTGACACTCATGGAGAGAGAGGGAGAGAGTGTGCTCAGAAAATGAACGCTGCGTTGATTCACAAAATAAAACAATGAAATATCTTTTCAACGGGGGATTCGTCGATTTAAACATGGAATTCACGAAAAATGGCACTTATTTTCGTTTTGAATTTCACTTCCTAAATACCTCTATGCTCTATGCAATGGCACATAAAAAGGAAGCTAAGGTTAAAAAATTTTTCTCTCTAGGCTATCGGCATACACGTGGTCTATCTTCCCATTACTATAATGGCAGTCAGATTTTATACCCCTAACTAGAATACCTAGTTCTACAGAAATAACTAAAAAATAAAATTTAAATTTTTCCTGTTGAGGGGAACTGGCAAACCTTGTTTTCGCTCGGTCATAAAATAGTGAAAGGAATTCAGATTCGTTTCTTTCGTGATACCAATTTTAATTATCACTACACGACTGGAAATGAAAATTCCTTTTCACACAATCCTGGCAAGGTCTCCATTTTGTTCTGAACTGCTCGTTCCTTCCTGGAGAATGTAATCATTACTGAAAATGGAGGAATTTACATAAACACTGGACTTTAATTTTAAATGAACTATATTTACATCGAGATAAGTAGGTATAGGAACTAATGAGTTGGTTGAATGTTGATCCACCTGAAACACGTGGCTAAGAAATGAGCCTGACACGGTGATCAGAATTTTGCACAAATGGGTTATTTTAATGCAAGACTTATTCCAAAGGATTCCCAATTTCTCCCACAATCAGGCACAGTGTTTGTTCCGTTACTTGAATTACAAGGGGCTGTTTACTAGCTTCACAAGGGAATTAATCACAGCATTAAACTAAAATTCAGGGAGTGAGAAGCTGAGCAAAGAAGGGGGAAAGTCGCCTTGGGAGAATGGAAATGAAATGCAGACAAAAGGCAAAACAATTTCCTGGCTGAACTGAAGTTTATGTCTCACAGTAACTGGAAATCCTGGGCTTGGTAGTCTTCTTATCCCTTAAACGCCGACTGGACGTATTGTACGTCGACTAAAATTGTCTGTCGGGTGCCAAGTGGACGTATGGTACATCTACTACAAAAAGTTTAGTTAAATATTTGCGGAAAAATAGTTATAGGCCTAGTTTGTGAAAGATTTTAAATCACACGCCTTGGGGGATGCTGGGAGTTCACAGATCACGCAGTTGTTTTGTTTACAAGTGTTACCCAGCTGCACATGCACGATTTTCTTTCTTCTCGCACTACAAAGTATCAGCGACGCATCTCAGAAATTCTTTTGTCAATTTTTCGTAATTTTTGCACCATTTTATATTAGCCATTACATAGAGTTTTATATAAGAAAAGGTGTGCAATTTCATGTAGAATAAAAAAAAACCCATTATTGTAGCTTTTATAAGTTTTGAAATATTTACATATAATTCACGATAAGTGCCAAAATTTCAACCTTTGGTCAACTTTGGCTCAACCAAAATGGTTGAAAAACGCAATTGTAAGCTAAAACTCTTACATCCTAGTAATATCCAATTATTTACCTTCATTTTGCAATAAATTGGAAGTCTCTAGCGCAATAT
>NC_087207.1:65797897-65810297 GCF_015104395.2 Macrobrachium nipponense
CTCTTCCAGGCGTGTTCCACACTCTTTTCAAAACCAATCAGTGAGTCCTCCCTTAGCACTTATCCCCCCAGAATAAATGTCATTTACTGTTCATTACGAACACACACCGACACACCCTGTTTTGCACACAATAAAAATGGATGCTTCATGCCCAAAGCCCGTGATCTTCGAGCCGTCACTGAACGTAAAGTGCATTGGTAACGTATCCTGTCTCTTTTTCATTTCAGCATCTACGAGGAATCCAGCACTTGTCTCTAACCAGCAAAAGTTGAGGTTGACAACTCACTACCGTGCCTTTAAGCCTTCAAGATGTATATATATATATATATATATATATATATATATATATATATATATATATATATATATATATATATATATATATATATATATATATATATATATCAAGATGTATATATATATATATATATATATATATATATATATATATATATATATATATATATATATATATATATATGGGGGTTCTTCCTTCCAATGCCTGGGCAGGAGAAAGAGAGACAACCTGGGCAGTAGGAGTGGTGCAAAAAACGTCTGTACTAATATTTACAGTTTTAAGAACCAAATAATTTAAAAATGTATCCTGACTACTTTTGAATTCATATTTCCCGGTCGGTGGATTATAAAAGTATTCCGCTTCCTTATCATCATAGTTTGGAAAGGGTGCAACATTTATTAAAACAGAATAGGGAAAATAGGTTGGATTTAGCTTTCAGGTATAATATCTCGTTAAAATCAAAGTTGATTAGGAATCATGAAAAAGAAAGGAAAGATGACGTTGGGGTTTACGTGGTACCGTGTAAAGATTGCAATAAGTGTTATTATGGGGAATCAGGCAGGGGATTAGGTATAAGATTAGAGGAGCATAAGCGATCATGTAAGATGGGATCGAAATATAGTTCAGTTGCCAGACACACGTTAGAGTTAAGGCATGTAATTGACTGGGAAGGAGCGAGAGTAATTTACAAAGATAACGTAGGTAGACGCAGAGTAGTTGAAGGGGCTCTTAGGGCCCTTTTCACACTATGTCGTAAGTAAATGCGACACGATGTCGGACCTACATGCGACTAGCAGTCGACTATTATCTCTAATGTACCTTTTCACACTATGTCGGTCCGGCATCGCATTACAGCCGACAGGCCCCACTGGCCATGTCCGGTGCTGCACCCAGACGCGATTGCAGTTGGCCATTGCCTTCAATAACGTGTCTTCCCACTATGCGAGTTTTTCCTGCATATACGTGCGACAGCAGTAGACTTCCACTGCTTCTGGTGATCGGGTGCATTGGGTATTGAAAACATTTGACGGATATAAATAGTGTTATTTCCGTTGCTGAATAACCACTGGTTCTATGCAACGAAAAAAAACACCATATAATAATATTAATAACAATAGTGTTTTTCGTAAATAAGAAAGAGCTACAGGTATGGATAACTTAAGTATAAACTACCGAAAAATTATTTACTAAATGATTTGCAGTTTTTTTCATTAAGGTTACATATACGTTTTGATACTGAAATTATTAGGTTATCGGCAGATTATTGATATAAAAGAGGACTAAAAGCTTTTGATTTCGATATATATGATTTTTTTTAGAAGTTTTTATAGTTAAAACTTACGTTTTATTTACATAGATAATGAAACAGAGAGAGAAATGGATTTTTTATATCAAAGTAAAATATTTTAGTTTTTGATATAGATATATCAGTTTATACTTTTGATAAATAGAGATGTTTCAGCTAACACTAGTTGTTTTCATTTCTCCTTTTTAATTTCTATATGGAAAAGCAAATTTACAAGGAAAGGTCATATTATTTCCTCTTACTTGATGGTAACTGCCAGTTGTTGTGCTGGCGAAATATCATCTCTGAATGTCGTATTTCTTTTAGCAACTGGTCATGTAGACGTGACAAGAGTTCCTCAAAGGTTGTTTTAGACATTCTGAAGTAATTGAAAAAGTTATCATTATCTCTCTTCAGCTCCTCGAAAATTGTGGCCTTATGCACCGTACGCCTTTGTGTGTTCAAAGGGTGTACCCAGTGAATTCTAGGTTTTCTCTTCTTTTATCTCAAATGTAATAAATAAAGACAATTTTCTCTTCCTGTCCATCTAGTCACAACTACAGGCTGAGAGCTGACTGCAAGTGCTTGTTAAAAAGTTGGGTTACCTTTGTGGCGGGCAGTCGGACACAATGTACGATTTGCACAATTTTTGGGTCGCATTTAGATCCGGCACTGCAATCGTATCTTGGTGCGACAAGAATCGCATAGTGTGAAAGGGCCCTTATTAATATTTTAAACGTGTTTGATTTTAACAAGAGGATACATTTTAAAATTGTTTGGTTCTTAGCACTGTAAATATTAGTACAGACATTGTTTGCACCACTCCTACTACCCAGGTTGTCTCTCTTTCTCCTGCCCAGGCATTGGAAGGAAGAACCCCCATTGCAGGTGCCGATAAAGAAGTTTTGGACGAGGGAACAGCCGAACACTCAGAGGAGGTAGTTCAACCCAGAGTCTCAACCACGACGATCGGCTTGTCTTTTGGCCAGACATTTGAACGAGGGAATAACGTGATTGAGATAGATTGTTTTGGTTGTTATCTCCCTTGGAGACGGTTCCGGAGTCCTGCCTGTCCTTCGTAACTCTTTTTGTATGTTTTTTGAAAAGGAAAAATCAGCACGGCTGATGAGGTCTACTAATCAAGTAGACGAAAGCTCCCGTCTTTTATGTGTTTTTAATACACATTTTACATAAGTGTGGACTTTTATTACTTCAAGGTATTCCAGTCACGTTAAGGTGATTTTTTGATATATATATATATATATATATATATATATATATATATATATATATATATATATATATATGTATATATATATATATATATATATATATATATATATATATATATATATATATATATATATATATATATATATATATGTGTGTATATATTATATATATATATATATATATATAATATACTATATATATATATATATGTGTGTGTGTGTGTGTGTGTGTGTGTGTATAAGGAGAAACAGGATAGCCGAAAGTCGCGGTTACATTGCAGACATTATCATTCCTTAGAATATAACAATCTAGCCTCCTGTGGGGGCAAGCCAGCCTCAATGGGTGCCGGTCCCAAGCCCGGATAAATAGGGATGGGTTTGGTGTCAGGAAGGGCATCCGACTGTAAAAACCCACGCAAAACCAATGGAATGAGTCGTGATATTGATGAGAATAGGGCTAGGGCGTACTCCGTAAACGACGCACAGACACATCGCCTAACTCTGTGACAAGGCGAGGCTACTGCATCATGAGCGGGTGCAGCTAAAGAAGCGAGCTCTAAATGTGATCAGAATAGGCCAGCTCAATATTGGGTCTATGACAGGAAGAGGAAGAGAGTTGGCAGAGTTAATGAGGATAAAGAGAGTGGATATTTTGTGTGTGCAGGAAACTCGATGGAGGGTAATAAGCTAAAGAACTGGGGGATGGCTACAAGTTAATCTATAGTGGAGCAAATGAGCAGGGTAGGAATGGCGTTGGAGTAGTGTTGTCGGGGGAAATGAAGAATGCAGTTGACGGAAGTGAGTAGAAAGAATGACCGCATTATGAGAGTGAAGAATATGTTATGGAGGGGAAACAATGAACATCATTAGCGCTTTATGCCTCCACAAGTGGGCTGCACAGAGGAAGAAAAGAGCCGTTTTTGGAACGAAATGAGTGAGGTAACGCAAGAACTGGAAGAGCAGGAGAGGACTGGTAGTGGGGGCAGACTTTTAATAATGGACATGTCGGAAATGAAAAGGATGTAATTGAACGTGTGCATGGAGGACATGGGATTGCGGGGAGAGAAACCCAGAAGGAAGAGAGTTATAGTAGACTTTGCCGTGTCCTTTGATATGGCAATAGTGAACACATTCTTCAAAGAAGAGGGAGCACTTGATAACATACAGGAGTGGCGGTAGATGCACACAAATAGATTACCTCCTTTACAATAGATCAAGGCTGGTGGAAGTTAGGAATTGTAAAGTTATCCCAGGTGACCACGTGGCCCCCAACATAGGCTCCTTTGTATGGATTTAAAGATGAAAAGAGAAAGAAAACGAAAAACGAATGGGGTAAAGCAAATCAAGTGGTATAAATTGTTAGGGAGGGATAATGATAAGAAGAGAGTTCAGGAGAAGAGTGCTGGGAGAGGTTGATCTGGGAATTGAAGATGTGGGAGAATGGTGGAGGCAGAATGCATCAGTGATTAGAAGACATGGAAAGGAGATACTAGGGGAACATCTGGAATAGTATGGGAGGAAAAAAGGAGAGCTGGTGGTGAAGAGGTGGGGGAAGTGGTGAAAGGTAAAAGGAGGCAAAGAAGAGATTTTGAAGAGTCACAGCTGCAGGAGGACAGAGAAAGATTAAGAGAAAGAAACAAAGAAGTAAAAAGGGTGTAGCTCAAGCTAAGGCAAGGCATATGAAGAGGTTTATAATGAACTGGAAACCAAGGAAGGGTTGAGTAAGATGCTCAAACTGTCAAAAGTAAGAAATAAAAGAACAAAGGACATCACCCATATTAAGCAAATGAAAGATAGGAATGGTACGGTCGTAAAAAAGGAAGAAGACATCCTGAAAAAGATGGAAAGAGTATTTCGAACAACTGCTAAATGAAGAAAATGAAAGACTTGTAAGAGAGGATGGACAAGTAAACATGGGAATGGTAATGGGGATATCTAGGGATGAAGTGATACGAGCCTTAAAAGAATGAGAAATGGGAAGGCAACAGGACCTGACTTAATCCCAGTCGAAGTTTGGAAAGCCTTAGGAGAGAAGGGGTAGACATCTTGTATGAATCTGATGGTAAAAATATTCGAACAGGAAAAGATACCAGAAGAATGGCGGGAAAGCATATTGATACCTATAATTAAAGTAAAGGTGATGTCCAGGAATGCAGTAATTATAGAGTATAAACTAATGTCTCACACGTTGAAGATTTGGAAAGAATCATAGATAGCAGGCTGAGAGAGGAAGTTAGAATAGGGAAGGAACAGTTAGGATTTATGAAGGGAAGCGGCACAACGATGGAATATTTTGCATAAGGCAGCTAATGGAGAAATTCAGAGAAAAACAACGAGACCTGCATCTGTATTCATAGACCTTGAAAAGGCCTATGACAGAGTGCCAAGGCAAGAAATATGGAGATGTTTTGAGGGAGAAGATGGTGCCGGAAAAGTATGTCAGAATTATTCAGGAGATGTACGGATGTGTATACTAGTGAGGAGTAGTGTTGGTGAGACGGATGGATTTGAGATAGGAGTTGGATTACACCAGGGTCAGCACTTAGCCCATTCATCCTTCAACATCGTGATGGATGTAATGACCAGGGATGTTAGAGAAGCAGTGCCATGGTGCTATTATACGCGGATGACATTGTGTTGTGTTCAGAGGGGAAGGAGGAGTTGGAGGGAGGTTGGAGAGGTGGAGAGCAGCACTTGAGGAGAGAGGAATGAGAATAAGCAGATCAAAACCGAATATATGTGTTTCTAGTATTACTGAGGACGGTGGAAGTAGCATAAGATTGGGTGGGGAAGAAATAAGAAAGTACAGAAGTTCAAGTACTTAGGGTCCGTATTGGAGGATAGTGGAAGCATGGACCAAGAGGTGAGACACCGAATTCAGGCAGGATGGAATAACTGGAGGTCTGCATCAGGGGTCCTCTGTGACAAGAAGGTCCCTCTGAAATTGAAAGGAAAGTTCCATAGGACGGTGGTCAGACCAGCAATGTTATATGGAACAGAAACGGCAAGTATGAGGAAAACACGAGAGGAGAAGAAGATGGATGTAGCAGAAATGAGAATGTTGAGATGGATGTCGGAGTAACAAGGAAGATAGGATTAGAAATGAGTATATAAGAGGATCAACAAAGGTAGCTGAAATATCGAAGAAAATACCAGGAAGGAAGGCTTCGATGGTATGGAACACCCTGTTACGAAGGGAGGAACGTCATGTTGGAAGACATACGATGGAAATGGAAGTGCAGGGTAGAAGAAGAAGGGAAGACCAAGAAAGAGATGGCGTGATTGTGGTAAGGGAAGATATGGAATTGAAGTATAAATGAGAACGAGGCACAAGACAGAAATCGATGGAGACGACTCATTCGTAATGGCGACCCCATATAAAATGGGTTTAAGCTAGGAAGAAGATCATTCCTTAGAATATAACAGAAGCACAGCATAGGTTTCGGGAATACATGACTTTTCCTGTCATGGAGGTCACTTAGCTATAGAATGACATAGAAAAATAAAGAGAAACACTACGAAAACTATACTGATTTACTAGATCTAAAAGTATTAAAATAGCTATAAAATTGACAAAGCATTAAAATACACGATAACAAAGTAAAAAAGGGATGTAAAAACTTAGGTTAACAGCAAATCGAACCTGACAAAAGAACAATGATTAAATAATAAGAGATTACGTACAAAGCAGAAATCGTCAAAAAAAAAATGAAATCGTGAGCAGATAGGTATGAGAGAGAGAGAGAGAGAGAGAGAGAGAGAGAGAGAGAGAGAGAAATCGTCAATATAAATCGCTGAGCAGATAGGTACTGAGAGAGAGAGAGAGAGAGAGAGAGAGAGAGAGAGAGAGCAGAGCATTGCATTATAAAAAAATAAAGTAGTGATAGTGTAGAACAACATACCGGAGAAGCTACCACTCATGACGTTATTAAACGACAAATGGGCAAGTTAGAACTAGAAGACTGCGAATGAAAAAGAGTGGTATAGGAAAAAAAAACCGGAAATAAATAAATAAACAAAAAATATGAAAGGAACAAAGGAACAGAGGCTGTTTGATTATTGATTGGTTGGTGATAGTTGTTTATTATGGTGGGGTTCTTAAAAGGGAAGCGAATGGTTGTGTTTTGTTTGCCCGAGTATTTGAAAATCAAAATATTGTATGTGATGGTATCAGGCAAATGACATGAATTCTAATGAATTATATATATATGTATATATATATATATATAAATATATATATATATATATATATAATATATATATATATATATATGTGTGTGTGTGTGTATATATATATATATATATATATATATATATATATATATATATATATATATATATATATTAGATATCGATATATATATATATATATATATATATATATATATATATATATATATTATATATATATATATATATATATCGATATCTATCTCTCTCTCTCTCTCTCTCTCTCTCTCTCTCTCTCTCTCTATATATATATATATATATACATATATATATATATATATATATATATATATATATATATATATATATATATATATGTTTGTGTGTGTGTGTGTGTGTTTTTAAGCTACGTCTGTACGATGGCTGAAATCCTTATGAGAGTCGATGTTTATCGTAAGTATTCGCTTAGTACATCCTACTTAAGTCCCCAAATTTCATTTAGGTAATTTAAATTTGTAAACTATGCAGAAACTAGAAACCAGAAATCCGGGAGGGTCTGGTGTCTTTATAGTCTTTCCGATTGTAAGAGGCTACAGTTTTTTGGCTTAAAAATAATGTCGATATATTCTTTAATGACATTATTGAACATGTTCAAAAGTTAACAATTATTCTTGAAATACACCTGTCTCTAAAACCCTGACTTCCAGGTGGAAGGTATTCCAGTTGGAGGAAAGGGAAAAGGCTCTATGAGTCAGAGTCCGACAATAATTGGCCTTGAAAACAACGGGGTAGTTTAAGTGACCCAAAGCCTGTAAACGTTCTCTTTCTCCATAGTAAAAGTAATATTACGATGAAAAGTTGACAAAATCTAAAAACAACTGGGCATGAGGTTTTTCAGTTAAAAACAACCTTTTTTAAAGACATTGCATATGTGTAGCCCCGAAATAGATTGATAAGAAAATACATAAAATTAGGGATATTTGTTCCTTGGCATTCGGAAATTCATTGGTTATAATAATAAAATATAGAGATAACGACCTCAATGAGACGACAGACTATATAAAAAAATGTTTATATCTTAACCAAGATTGCCCGAAATCGGTTATGAAAGAAGAGGAGTGGAAAATAAGTTTATACAACACAGTAGTAAAGTAGAAGAGCTTTGGTGAGATGCTTGCGTATTCTAATATGTAAATATGGAATATATCATAGTAAAAATCATATTTTGCTTCAATATATTCGTATGATGACAAGAAATCAAATATTATAACTAATCTTGTGCATTTATTAAAATTAGTCGTGCAGGATTAAATAGTTAGAAGAGGTTATATGAAGGAGTGAATTCAGAGAAAAGGCAGGTAATATTAGTTCTCCATATCCTACAATGCTGAAGTACTGAATATTATTATCAAGGAAAGAAATTATTTCACTAACGTCTGAAAGTCACTGGCAGAATTTATATCCTGTCATTTAACACTCAAGTATCCCATAACCCTCTGGATATCGCTTTAGCTCTTGAATGATAAGCTATTTGCAGGTTTTCCATTGACCTTTCTTCTCACTTAAGTACCTTCGGAGCAATAAATCATAATTGGAAAATATGAATGGCATTATAGACGACAGTGTTTCTGAGCCCGCCGAATCCGGGAATCAGTAAAGTGCAAATTAGGCATCTACATGCGTACAAGAGGGTTCGAAAGAACCCGTAACTTTCCTGGTCTTCCATATTACAAAAGGAACGGATCACCGGTAAGACCCCATGTGCTATCACCAGAACAACGGCAATAAACTGTCACGTACCCCAGAGGTCCGCTACAAGTTCGATATTATAATAAACAAAAAGATTCAACACCAACAGTTGAAATTGGGGATGCGAATATAGAAAGAAACACAAACAGAACAAAGATTTATTTACAAGCTTACTAACAAAGGTAAATGCAGAATGGTTTCTTCTATTTACATAAAAAGTAAAATCTTACAATGCGTGAACTGGGGAAACAGTGGGTTAATGAAAATACTCGCTGGTTAGTTTTGAAGCTGTCTAAAATCAATGCTCGAAGCGAAGGCTTCACTAAGGAGAGCTGTAGAACTTTAGATGTCTTCTTGACTCCGTACTGCAGGAAACAATGTCTATTCTTGATACTCTAAGGGCAGGTTACTCCTCAAAACCAACTTGTGCGGCGTTTTTTCTCTGAAGGCTTGCTCTACGTCGGAATACCTCTGTTGTTCTCTCTCTCTACCTGGATGACTTGACCCGAATCCGACCAAACTCTCGTGCACCTTCTTCTCTTATCATTCGTCTGTTCCTTCTTCTCTTTTCTCTTTCTGATAATCTCTGCTCTGATCTCTGATACTTCGTCAGTCTTATATATATGGCGATCTGGGGGCGGAGCAAAACAGCGAACGTCACAGACTCCCGACAGGAACTTTTTAGAAAGATCTCGACGAAATGTTGCATCATAAATTGCGGCGTTTCTAACGACATGTCGGCGCCTGTTGAGATCCATATCCCACCTGACGATTCTACAACAATCATGAGAACAGGCGGCTCCAACGCGTGCGCGAATGCCTCTTTGCTGCAGACCTGCTTGAAGAAATGCATTTTTATTTCCTTTAATATATAATTCCTTGCTATAGAGCGATTACCAGGACACGTTACCCCAAAGAAAAAAAAATGAAATCAACAGGTTTTATATTTTTTCCTAAAGAGAAACAAGAATCAAACAGCAGGGGAACAATTCTTCATAAAGCTTTAATCCAGTTAAACACGCACACTTCACTCACACACCCACTCATGCCAAAACAGAAAACGGTCGTCAGGCTACTCGTTCTGAAAAAATCTCTAGAGGGCTATCAGCTATAACATCATCCTTTTCTGAACTCTGATTAAAAACTTGGAAACACTAAAACACCTCTTGCGTTTATCTCAAAATTAATTTCTCTTTGTGACACCATTACTAAGGGCACAGGCGGTGGCCACGGTACGGGGCGTTCTTTTTAATTCTGAAGCAAGTTTACATGCATCCACTTTGCTCTACACTTACCCATATCAATCGAATAATTTGGATTTCCTCTCTTCTCTGAAATTGAAAAAGGACCTTCGAACATATAAGATAAAGCGGGACCTTCTCTCTGGACTAGTACTAAAACTTTATCTCTCACACAGAACCTTCTCTCTTTTGCTCTAAAATCATGTTTCCGTTTAGTCTCCCCTTGACTTTCATTTTCGTTCTCCTTCAGTAGTTGCCAAGCATCTCTGAAATTGTTTTTATAATACTCTAGATTAGTTATGTAGTCCTCACTATCTTCTTTAAGCATTAAATTAAATTTTAACATTTCCAAAGGACCTTTCACAGTGTGAACGAAAACCAGCTTGAAGGAACTAAATCCTGTAGTGTCGTTCGGTGCCAACCTTAAAGCTAACAGAACAAAAGGTAACTCTTCTTCCCAGTCATGTTCAAAGTTACTACACAATTTTCGTAAACAACTCTTTAATGTTTGGTGAAACTGTTCCACAATGCCTTGTGATTCGGGGTGATAAGGTGTGGAAGTTACGAGTTTAATGCCTAACTCTTTCATTCTATCCTTGAAATATTTGGATAGAAAATTACTACCATTATCACTCTGTATAGTACGAGGCAGACCAAACTTAGAAAAATAATCTAACAATCGTTTAACTACGGTCCTTGCATTACAGCTTCTTACGGGTATCACCTCTGGATAGAGGGTTAGTCTATCAATGATTGTTAACAGATATATATTCCCTCCCTTACTTCTAGGCAATGGTCCGACCATATCGATAACTACATTCTCAAAAGGTTTGCCTACTGAAGGAATATTACACAACGGAGCTCTGGGAATTACTTGATTCGGTTTCCCGAAAATTTGGCATGCATGACAGCTTAAAACATACCTCTTTACATCACTCTTCATTTCAGGCCAAAAGTACTCCCTAACTAATACACCTGAAAGTTTTATTTACTCCCAAATGTCCTTGCTCATCACGTGCTAACTTCAAAACTAGTTCACAAAGTTTCCTAGGAACCACGAATTGTTCGGTGATTTCCTCTTTACTACCTGACTTAGGCCGAACATAACAAAACAAAACTTTTTCTTTCAAACAAAACGTTTCCTTACACACATTATCAAGATCATCATCCAACTCACATTCAAAAATTCAGGTTAGTGTCTCATCCTCTCTCTGAAACTTGACTAGTTCATCCTTACTCAAAAGGTTAGTGTCTAATTAATCACTGTAACTATTACTTTCCATCATATTAGCATCAAATGAACCCTCCATAGGGAAAGAACCTTCTCCTTGGTTGACCTATGAAGGATGCACCAAGTTCCAGTCCATCAAATGATATCCCAAAATAGCAGTCATCATGTACTTTGGAAACATAGTACATCTCCCACATTCATATTTAAACAGGGCACATTTCTGAGAGATGAATAACATTCAGAGTGGCTTACCATTTTGTGACTGCTACATCAGTGGCATACTCATATTCCCCAAACCCGACAGAACAAGTGATGCAAGTGATAAATCCTCTACTCTCCAAGCTGTCAGCCATCAGAAAATATCCAATGCCACAATCGATAAAAGAGTTCCAAATATTCTCTGGAATAGTCAGTTATTACTACAGATTCCTTCCCATTATCACCAACATCATAGACCTAAGCCACAACACCTTCAGCAACAATGCCACGACACTCACAGTGGGCCTTTAGAACAATGGAGTATTTTTTGCAATGCTACGATATTTGCTTTTTATAATCTGGGGTGCAGCCTTGAACTTACCGCTGACACAAGCACCTTTACAATCAATACTGTCATAGAGCAAGAAATTAAATTATCAAATGACTGTTTCCTCAGAGGGATATTAACAACAGCAAGAAAAAGTGCATTCAACAGAGAGTTATGCCCATACATCTATAACAAGAAACTTCTGATACCTACTAAAGGATTCACTTTTTATCACCCAACATATCAGCAAACTCACACACACCTTTTCCAAATAACAGGATGAATCCTATGTCCATCAACAATGCCAACGTTCAGCAATCACCCAATTTGGGTTCATAATAAACATATTCCTAGTAAGAATAACCCTAAAGCAGACACATTATCAAGATAGAAATAACATGGTCCAACACACCAACAAAATACATAAACAGATAAAGTATTGTCATTCCATAGCAAACATGAGATGCATATATTGATTGCCATTTCAGGTTTGCTTTGGAATAGCAATGGTTTATGCTCCTGGATCTTGTTGGCGTATATTCCCTCTTGGAGTCACCAAAAGAACAATAATTGCACACACCACTATGAGATTCAGAGCCTTTGTCCCGGTGTTTTTTCCAGAATAACTTTTTTACTGTGCATTTGACGAAGATATTACTTAACCATAG
>NC_087207.1:65810797-65813297 GCF_015104395.2 Macrobrachium nipponense
CCACCTGACAACACCAGTCAACAATCATCATCAGTCAGCACCACCGGGCATCACCAATTGACAACATCAGTCATCACCACCCATCAGTCAGCGCCACCGGGCATCACCATTCAGCACCACTCGGCAATCACCATCACTCATCCCCACACAGCACCATTTTAAAGTAATCTCTCTAACACCAATCAAATCTCTATTAAAAAAAATAATCACTGTGACCCCATTATAATTGTGCCTTCAAAAGCATAAGGAAAACTTACACACATCCCATATGTATATCATTTCCTTTTCTCTTCACTCAAGAGAAAGAAAATCTCTTTCTTAAAAAAAAACCCTACGGGGATCTCACATCATCAACCAATCATTATCAGCTGATGTCCTGTGGCATTGGAAATTTCCTTATTCAAGGGCAAACTCATCCCCGATGCCCTGACACAAAAGAGAGAGAGAGAAAAAAGAAGGAGTTCACCCACCACTAAAAATAAAAGAGTTTCACCCTCGGTAAGCAATGCCCCCGAGGTAGACCACTACTCGCCTTCCCCTTGCGTATAATACCCCTGTGGGTCGGTTAGCAGAAATTACGCTGAGCACGTAAGAATGAGTGGGCGCTCTTAGTCCAAGCAAAAAATGCAATTCAAGCACAGTTTCGCATGTATGAGAACTATTCATACATACGCATATATCAACACAAAGACGAATGCGCCAATAAAAAAATACATCACTTTGTGCTACTATGGGAAAAAAATGATATCCCAGACCAATCTCGCAACTCACAAAATGATTTAAAAAAAAAACCAAGACTAAAAAAAAAAGACTCTTCGCAACACTCACCGCTTCATAATGAGAGAAAACCCGAACGCAAAACCGAATGCGCAGTAACACGCAAATACACATGCACAGACGTCTCGGGAACGCACTCGACGATTTCACATACACAAGTCAGACTGAGTCTAACTCCCTCGAGGCATATCGCTTCTGGGCAAAATTGATGACTCTATTTCAGTTTTCAGTTGTCTGTGCTCAGTACTACCACTAACAGATGGACACACCTTAACCCCCACAAGTCATTAACTGAAATACAACGCATTCTCAAAATCATACTAATCTCACAAAAGGCTTTTTTGTTCGAACACCGCTGCCCACCAACTATTACCAGCGAAGGGCGTCGTCCCCCCACTAGCTTTAATATTTTGTATGTGTTTAGCCTGAGCGTTAGGCGAACTGGTAACCCACAGTCTCTTCTCTCTCTCTCTCTCTCTCTCTCTTTCTCTCTCTCTCTCTCTCTCTCACAGCGATCACTGGCAAAGGCCCTCTCTCTCTCTCTCTCTCTCTCTCTCTCTCTCTCTCTCTCTCTCCATTCCATCAGGTCATTAAATTAGAGTCGGAGTTACAAAAAAATTACGTTTTATTCAAAGTAAAGTTCTTACAGGATCATCAATGGAATGGTAATAGTTCAAGTCTCACAGACAACTAA
The DNA here is from genome assembly GCF_015104395.2 of Macrobrachium nipponense. NCBI lineage: Eukaryota > Metazoa > Arthropoda > Malacostraca > Decapoda > Palaemonidae > Macrobrachium > Macrobrachium nipponense. Next base: position 65,812,269 of record NC_087207.1, read on the forward strand.
CTCATATAACCCCCCGGTATTTAAATGTCTTAATCAGTAATTAGTCCCCTCACTAGGACACTCGGTCCCCTCACTAGGACACTCGGTCCCCTCACTAGGACACTCGGTCCCCTCACTAGGACACTCGGTCCCTAGGACACTCGGCCCCCTCACTAGGACACTCGGTCCCCTCACTAGGACACTCGGCCCCCTCACTAGAACCGCTTGTTTAAAAGACAGGAGAACAAAAGATTAAATGAAATGGAACATCTTTACAAGATATCAAAACAATCCATCCGTTTGACTAAATTATAATAACTCACCCATTACAGCTTGGAACTTCACACACTTTCAATTGGAAACACCTCGGCATACGCCACCGTGGCTTTGCCTTTCTTGCACAGACCTCTGTAAGTCTTCCCCTAGTTTTGGCTAAAGATGCCATTATGAACGGAAGAGGCGCACACGTACACACGAATTCACACTCCTCGTCAACGCCCCAATTAACTGGTCACAGCCAGTTTTCAAAGGCACCTTGAACAATAGCCTCACGACAAATTCTTACTCCTTTGGTAGGAAATATTTCTAACACGAATGTTAAAAACAATGTTGATTTTATAAACAAATTGAATAGTTTAAATTTGAATTATGATTTTAATATGGTTAGTTTTGATGTTGTCTCTTTATTTACAAAAGTGCCTGTAGATGACTTACTTGAATATTTGGAAGAGGAATTAGAGCGTCATGACATTCCCTTAAGTGTAGCAAATCTCATTAGTCTCATAAGGTTATGTATCAAAGATAGTAAATTTTGTTTCTATGGGGAATTTTTTGTACAAAAGTTTGGCATGGCTATGGGTAATCCCTTATCTCCTGTCCTTAGCAATATTTACATGGAATTTTTTTAGACAAAACTCTTACCAAGAATTTTGCCCCAAAAAGTTATTTGGTTTAGGTACGTGGATGATATCTTCTGTATTTGGCCAGTTCACAAAAAACCTCCAGGAATTCCTTAATAATAAAATCAATAATTTAGTCCCTTCTATAAAA
>NC_087207.1:65818297-65825797 GCF_015104395.2 Macrobrachium nipponense
ATATCTATATATATATCTATATATAGATCTATATAGATATACTCTATATATATAATATCTATATATTCTATAATATATATATATATATATATCTATCATCTATATAGTATACCATATCTATATATATATATAAATATCTCTATATATATTATATATATATATATATATATCCTATATTCTATATATATATATACTATATCTAGTATATATATTATCTATCTAAATTATATCTATATATATATATATATATATTATATATGATATATCGTACAATATTATATTATCTATATGATATATCTATATATCTATATATATATCTCCTATATATATATATATTATATATATATATACTATAGTACTATACTATCTATACATATATATCCCTACTATATATATATATTTATATATTATATATTCTAATATATATCTATATATTATATATATATATATTATCTATATCTATATATATCTATATATATATATATATATATATGTTTATTCAGTCAATATCTAAATCCAGACAATTTGAAAAGTGACTGATTTTTTCAGGCAGTTTGTGAATTGCCTGGTTCACCCAGTCAGTTTATAAATCAACTAAAAATCGTAGACAATTTACAAAGTGACTAAAGTTTTTTATAGATTTTCTTGGCATATTGACTGAAATGATCCTGCTACGGGTCACAAATCCCAACCCCGTCCGGCCGAGGAACGAACCAGGTCCTTTTGTGTGTGTGTGTTTAACTAGCTGTTACCCTCTCAGTGTGAGCTCAGAGCTCATTATTTCCTTAAGATATCGACTCATGTGAAGTAATGAGTAAAATTTTATTTTCTAAAACCTATGTAGCAATATATCAAATTAGAAATAAAGTATAAAATGTGACATTTTAAATATATCAGTTTTTATTCTTACAATTCAAGCCAGATTGGCACCGACTATTGCACTTGTAACCTTCTTTGTAACATTTACAGCGATTTGTTTGACACTGTTTCTTGCCTACAGTACAGTTGCACTTAGCATAACCTTGACCACCAAACCTAGATGATTGCTGTACTGCCTGACGTAGTCCTACCTCCTTGTCTGCACTCACTTCACCAATACTATATACAGTTGCTGGCTACAAATATCAAATTGGCTCCTACTGTAGCGCCCCTTGAGTATTCCATCTCGCATGCCTATTCGATACATGGCATTTTCGTTACGATCTAAGATAACACCGATAACATTTCGTGGATCACCTTTTCCTCGATCAACTAACGGGATGGGAATTGCCACGTTATCTCCTGGATTACCTGGGACATGTTCTACACGACTACGTTTGATCATGCGCTCAGCTTGAGCTAACTGACCAGCTGGTGCTCTGGTGCGTTGAAGTGCAATGTCTTCTTGGAGCTTATGAAGCCTTCCTTGAGGATTCTGGCCACAGGGTGGACTGTCTGGATAACCAGAGCCCTCTGATTAATAACAAAAAAAAGAAAACATTTAATAAATGGTGATAGACTTGCCATGTGGTTTGGAACTTAACCAAATTAGTTATCAGTTACCTTTTATAATTTTGTCTGCCGACTGTACATTTCTCGGGGTGATAATGAATTCCCCCTTCAGGTTCGGTCGGGCTTGAAGTTTTGCATTTGGGTACTTTTTTTTCAAGGGCTAAAACAGCTGCATAAGATGTCTGGTCTTGCTGGGATACTGCTCTGAATTGGGGAAGTGCCTGAGACGTCGTAGTAGGTGCTTCAGAAGTCGATGGGTTAGAAAGCTTGATGATACTTGTAAGGGCTTCTTTTGGACTTTCTGAAAGCCTTGGTCATCAAGGGAGGGCGGGTCCACCTGGTGGGGGCCAGGAGACGTCGGCCGCTTCTCTGTCATCGTCATAAGATGATCCTCGACAACCTTTGTAGACTACCAACAAAGTGAGCCGCTAAAATTCTAATATAATAATGAGAATTATGGCGCAAGGAAGACGTAACGCGTCACGTCGCGGTTTGTTCATGATCAGACTTTTTGAATCACAGGAACCTGGGTTCGTTCCTTGGCCAGGCGGGGTTGGGGATTTGTGACCCGTAGCAGGATCATTCAGTCAATATGCAAAAGAAAATCTATAAAAATTTTAGTCACTTTATAAATTGTCTGCGATTTTTAGCTGATTTACAAACTGACTAGGGGAACCAGGCAATTCACAAACTGCCTGAAAAAATCAGTCACTTTACAAATTGTCTGGATTTAGATATTGACTGTAACATATATATTGGTTCAATGCTGCAATTATTTCCCTTGTGATGCTAGTAAACATCCCCTAGTTAATTCAAGCAATGTAATAGTCCTTTCTTTGTAAACTCCCAGTCATTTCATGCCCCTTTGAGTGGTTTGTAAATTTTTAGACTAAGAACAAGTAGCGTGTAACGTTCCCCATGTATTCCTCGCCTTAGTACTGATGCTAAAATGCAATCTCTTTGCAGACAAACACCGTGCCTGATTGTGAGAGAAATTGGGAACCCTTTGGAATAAGTCTTGCATTAAAATAACCTGCTTGGGCAAAATTCTGATCTCCGTGTCTGATTGCCCAGCCACATGTTTCCGGTGGATCAACAATCAACCACCTTATTAGTTCCTGGCCCTATGTAAATTAATGAAAATATAGTTCATTTAAAACTACAGTCCAGCTTTTATGTAAATTCTTCCTTTCTCAGTAATATCGGCCTTCTGCCGTAGTTTTTTTTTTTCTTCTTTTTTGTCGTTGTTGTCTTCTTTTGTCCCTCCATACAATATATATATATATATATATATATATATATATATATATATATATATATATATATATTATATATATATATATATATATATATATATATATATATATATTGGAATCCAATGTATATATATATATCAAATAGCGGTGGCCACAGCCGGATATACATCAATGAGGAGTAAGACATAAAGACTTGCTAAAAGGTCAATATATTCCCGACATTTTGTAATGTCTTTATTACATTTATTACATTTTCGAGGGCTGAACAAAATAGATAACATAAATTACAATTTAAAATTTTTAAATAAAAGTTGCACAATGATTATAAATTTATAATATTAAAAGGGACAACTAAAAGGACAACTCACAACGTAAAATAAACAGGACAAAAAACTCTTAAAATAAGTGAAAAAAATTAAAAACCAAAATATTAAAAAAATATTCAAAAGTTAAGCAAAGCTGGACCAACCTATTCAGCGGCAATGTCAAGACTGGAGATAAAGGATAGAAACTAAGAGAGGTACAGTGTGCTAGCAGAGGTTTGGCTGTTCAACAAGGGACGAGTCGTTTCATCATTAAAAAACGATTCTAAAATTGTTGGAAGTTCGTCCTACAATTTTAAAGTCCTTATGTTCAATGGAGGTTTTACACATTTTAGAAAGATATCTAATACTAGAAAACTTTGGGTTTGCAATTTTGCTGCCTGTCCTATAGCTTACTCCACGATGTGAAGCTATGCGTACCTTCAGAAGCCTCCTGGTGAATCCAATATAAGTTCCTAAATTACATTTAGGACACTTATTGCTAAACACACCTGGAGGACATATAAGGGCACAAACGATCTTTAAACTTGAATAATGACCCAATGGTAACAGGATTAATGGTAATCAAATGAACCTTAATAGCTCCAAACTTATTTTGGATATGTTGTGAAAATGTTTTTCTAAAAGTATCATCAAATAAAAACTGGATTTGGTTATTGTTTTCCATTCTACTTTAAATTGTATGCTCGGGACCAAAGAATTAAATTTTTGTAGAAAGACATCAAAATCACCCCACTCACCTATCATGTATGTTAAGATGTCTACAAATCATATCTGCAGTTTTTATAGGGTTTATAATTATTGTTCCAAAATACTCCATATATAGGTTTGATAACACAAGATTAAGATATATATATATATATATATATATATATATATATATATATATATATATATATATATATATATATATATATATATATATATATATATATATATATATATATTATATATATATATATATATATATATATATATATATATATATATATATATATATATATATATATATATATATATATATATATATATATATATATATATATATATTATATTTCTTTCTCTGTTAACTCCCTTCTAAAACCACCCTCTTTGATGTCATTGATGTTTACCCTATAGTATTCTTTTCCAAATGGTAAGTCATATGTATACAGAAATTTGTAAAGTAACTAGGTCTACAGGCATAGCCAGCCCCGTTTCACAGGCAGAACCAGCTCTGTTTCAAGAGAGGCATTCGCACACTTGTTGGAGCCCCTGTTCTCATGATTGTTCTAGAATCGTCAGGTGTGATATGGAACTCAACAGGCGCCGACATGTCGTGAAGAACGCAGCGTATTATGATGAAACATTTCATCCAGTTCCTTCTAAAAGTTCCTGTGATGTTCGCAGTTATGCTCCGCCCCCTTCAGCCCTGCCCCAGTTCGCCGTATATATATATGTCCTGAGGGATCAGAGAGATCAGTGAGAGATCAGCAGCAGAGATCATCAGAGAGAGATAAGAGAAGAAGGAACAGACGAAGGATAAGAGTAGAAGGCGCTCGAGAAAGTGGTCTGAATCAAGTCAAGTCATCCACAGTGAGAGAGGGAGACAGAAGTTAAGTTGTCCGTAGTCAGAAAGGGAGATTTTCCAATGTTGAGCAAGCCTTCGGAAAAGAAACGTCCTACAAGTTGGTTTTGAGGAGTAACCTGCCCTTCAAGTATCAAGAATAGACATTGTTTTCTGCAGTACGGAGTCAAGGAGAAGTCTGAAGTTATAGTTCTCCTTTGTGAAGCCGTCACTTCGAGGATTGATTTCTGACTACTGCAAATCTTGTCAGCAAGTATTTTCACTACCTCACTGTTTTCCCAGTGCATACAGTGTAAGATTTTACTTTTGTTATGTAAATAGGAGAAATTATTCTGCATTTATCTTTGTTAGTAAGCTTGTAAATAAAGCTTTGTTCTGTTTGTGTTTCTTTCTATATTCGTATCCCAAGTTTCAACTGTTGGTGTTGAATTCTTTTTTGTTTATTATATATCGAGCTTGTAGCAGACCTCTCGGGTTTGTAACATAGCGGCGACCTTGCTAGGCTATTCAGCACTGTAACAGTTTGAAACAGGGAGAATATAGAAAAGAACCAGAATGAGTGAGATGGTGAAAAAGTTTTATTGAATCTGGTAAACTTCTGGGTCTAGAGGGGAATGATCTCCGTGAGTATGTTGAACAGAAAGAAAGAGAAAAGTATGAGAGAGATGAAAGAGTGGCTGAGAGAGAAGTGAGGCAGAACCAGCTCTGTTTCACGAGAGGCATTCGCACACTTGTTGGAGCCCCTATTCTCATGATTGTTCTAGAATCGTCAGGTGTGATATGGAACTCAACAGGCGCCGACATGTCGTGAAGAACGCAGCGTATTATGATGCAACATTTCCTCTAGATCCTTCTAAAAGTTCCTGTGACGTTCGCTGTTATGCTCCGCCCCCTTCAGACCCCACCCCAGTTCGCCATAATATATATGCCCTGAGAGATCAGTGAGAGATCAGCAGCAGAGATCATCAGAGAGAGATAAGAGAAGAAGGAACAGACGAAGGTTAAGAGTAGAAGGTGCTCGAGAAAGTGGGCTGAGTCGAATCAAGTCGTCCACAGTGAGAGAGGGAGACAGAAGTTAAGTTGTCCGTAGTCAGAAAGGGAGATTTTCCAACGTTGAGCAAGCCTTCCCCCCGTTGAAAAGGAACGTCCTACAAGTTGGTTTGAGGAGTAACTGCCCTTCAAGTATCAAGAATAGACATGTTTCTGCAGTAGGGAGTCAAGGAGAAGTCTGAAGTTATAGTTCTCCTTTGTGAAGCCGTCACTTCGAGGATTGATTTCTGACAGCTGCAAATATTGCCAGCAAGTATTTTCATTACCTTACTGTTTTCCCAGTTCATACAGTATAAGATTTCACTTTTGTTATGTAAATAGTAGAAACCGTTCTGCATTTATCTTTGTTAGTAAGCTTGTAAATAAAGCTTTGTTCTGTTTGTGTTTCTTTCTATATTCGTATCCCAAGTTTCAACTGTTGTTGTTGAATTCTTTTTGTTTATTATATATCGAACTTGTAGCAGACCTCTCGGGGTTCGTAACACGGGGGGGGGGGGGAGTAGATTGGGACCCCGGGCTCCTAGGGGTTTCCGGGCTCCCGAACATAGGTCTCTACCTTCCCGGGGTGGAAACCCATCTCCGTTCCGAATCTCAGTCCCGTCAGACCGACAACCCGGGCGCCCATACCAATCATTTATGCATACATACATACATAAATACATACAAACATACATACACACATTGCCATGTATTATATATATATATATATATATATATATAATATATATATATATATATATATATATATATATATTTATATATATACATGGCAATGTGTGTATGTATGTTTGTATGTATTTATGTATGTATGTATGATTGTCCTCTCGGCACGCTCACTGTGTCCTTCCCCAAGTGACAATCGCATTACGCATGTAATGAGTATCGGCACCACACGCCAACACAAGCTTGATGCCGTACCAATAGGAAGACAGAATAGAACTAGCATCTAAAAACGTAAAATCATATCAAATAAAAAGTAAATTAATAATAATAATGATGATAAGAATATATATATATATATATATATATATATATATATATATATATATATATATATATATATATATATATATATATATTATCATTTTGCTTCTTATTTAATATGATTTTACATTATTTTTATAGATGCTAGTTCTATTCTGGCTTCCTATAGGTACGGCATCAAGCTTGTGTTGGCGTGTGATGCCGATACTCATTACATGCGTAATGTGATTGTTCACTAGGGGAAGGACACAGTGAGCGTGCCGAGAGGACAGACGTTGGGAGAAGTCTTCACGACCGGCCTTGTGCGACCTTTTCGCCGAAGGCGTCGCACAGTAACAACTGATAACTTCTTGACGATGTTACCTCTCGCTGACGATGGCATGCATTTGTGTGGCACCATTCGGCAGAAACCTTATATCCTTAAGGAACTTTCTGAGTGTGCTTCCCGTCAAGGACTCAGTGGCCGTGTTCAATTACGAACACAATTTGACTCTCCAGTGTTAGCAAGTCAGCAAGACTAAGAAGGTGATGCTGTTGAGTTCCCTGCATCATGATCCATCTGAAATCGAAAGACGTAAGACGGACATTCAGATGTTTTATAATACAACGAAAGGTGGTGTTGACACATTAGATCAGATGTGTTTTACAGCAAATTGTGATCGTAAGACACGACGCTGGCCACTTTGTCTTTTCTATGGGATATTGAACATAATTATGGTAAATTCTTATATTCTCTATACGTCCATGCCATCGGCAAAGAGTATGAATAGGCGAAGGTTCTTTAAGGAGCTCTACATTGAATTTTGTGCTCCCCTAGTAAGTCATCGGT
>NC_087207.1:65830797-65840969 GCF_015104395.2 Macrobrachium nipponense
GCAAAATTTTTGCTTTGCTCGTATTATACATATTACCATTGCAGCCTCGGATACCAAAAAGCTTTCCTTTGCTGATATTTCATTGTAAATTTTAAAATCAACTGCATAGCTTGGAATATAAGGGAAAAAACAAATTATTTACAAAAGATTATTTTATACAAAAGTTTATTATATACAAAAGATTATTCACATACAATTCATGATGTTGAATATTTCTCTCCACTTGTGGAAATCTTCCCTTGATTTAGCATTAGTTTGTGAGCACACGAAATTTTTATTTTTCTGCAAAATAATATTATGGAAGCCACTGCCTTCAAAATCTAGCAACTCGGGATTTCTTGTACACTCCATAGTGACTAAAGTACAAGTAACACACGACGAAAACAACGACTAGGAGGACTATAGACTACAGACTCAATCAATTCGACAGAAGTTACAGAACAAGAACAGCACATGCAGTTTGTTTACATTAAGCAATGGTGCCATATACCTTGCGTACTCAGACTCTCAGTACCTTTTTATAATAATAAGCTCCAGCGTAAATGCTAACTGGTACAGCATAGTTGATACATATATTCTGTATGCATCTATAATAACTAATATATTTACCAATATTATAACGTATTATATAAGGTTAATATTTTCAAAACTGGTGCTTTTGCAAGAATAAAGAAAAGTTTATAGGTGGTAACACTAAGGAGGGCGGAGTCTCACAACGTCACCGCTCCAAAACACGCTCTGATTGGTTCTAATATCCGAGAGGGTCTATTTCCATCCAGACTTCAGGAATATGCGTCCCGGATTAGGGTAGGGGAGGAGGAGGTTTAATGAAGTGCATTAGGCAACTGGATTGGTAGTCTTTTAATTATGAGATTTTCTTGCAGGTTTTTGAAAAATGTAACATTCCAGTCCCTTCAAATAGTAAATCACCTGTGAACAGACTTCACTGAAATCTAATTTTAATGATTAACTTTATGAATCAAGAATATCAAGAAAGTAGTGTAAATGTTATGGAATTTTTGGATCAGGAGTCAGGACTAGGCATACGCTGAATGAGTGATAATGACAGTAATTATGAATGACACGAGAATGCAGGTAGGGAGGTTACTGCATTTTGAACAGCGTCTCTTTTGTTTTTTTATCTCTTCGATTATTGTAGGAATATATGAACTACCTTTCTCAGGAAAGACTTAAGTAAGTGAATTTTCCATAATAGAATTCAATGTGCTTGGATGAATTGGAGAAAGTCATCAGGGATACTTTGTGACAGAAGGATCAGTGCAAAAGTTAAAGGAAAGTTTTATAAAAGCGTAGTTAGATCAACCATGCTCTATGGGACAGAGACTAGGCCAATAAAGAAAGAACAAGAAAGAAGAATGGAAGTGGCCGAGATGAGAATGCTGAGGTGGATGTGTGGTGTCACAAAAAGAGATAAGATCAGGAATGAATTGATCGGGGGGACAGTCAAAGTACTAGAGGTTTCAAAAAAAGCTCAGGAAAGAAGACTCAAATGGTTTGGTCATGTCATGAGGACAGATGATGAACACGTATGTAAGAGGTAGAAAGCAGAAGATGGGATGGGAGGTCAGGTGGAAAGACAAATTATTGAATGACTTCAAGGAAAGGGTCTAAGAGAACAAGATGTACAGGACAGAGGAAGATGGAGAAGGCTGACTAGAAACAGCGACCCCATATAGAAATGGGAAAAGCTGAAGGTAAATAAGAAGTTCCCATCCTTTTTCATCTGACAGACGGAAGCATATTCTTAAGTGTGTTTTTCCCTTCGACTGTTGTATAATGAATACTTTTGATGAAGAACAAGAGATTTTTTTAAATGTGTTTAAAATCTTTGATTGGTGTTTAATAAATAGGCCTATCTTTGATGGAAGGGAAATTCCATTTGGCTTGCTTTTCTTTCCTGTATCAGACTACAGTATCTAAAGAATACATTTGATTTTGAAGTATTTTATTCCCAACAGCCTAATCGCTGATTTCCTTTATTCTAACAGTGGAGTTCATTGTTGCAAAACCCATAATTAAACATCATATCTGCATATTCCACATTACTGGAATGGGAAGGCATTGTCTGAAGTTTCTTGCTAACAAAATGAAAAGGAATCTGACACTTATAAACCGAAGTCATGTGATCTGCTCCATCCCCCTTCCCAAAGCCGTGCATACTCTGACATCCTGTGCGCGTCATCTTACTTGGTCATCTAATGATAACAGTTATTTAATTCACCTCACCAACAAACGATGCCCTAAGATGTATATGTTTATAGAGCATTTTCTGCTCAGAATTATGCTTTTTTTCTCTTCAGCAAATATTTTCATAAACTCGTGTTACACCCTCTATATATATATATATATATATATATATATATATATATATATATATATATATAGTATATATATATATATATATATATATATATATATATATATATATATATATATATATATATATATATATATATATATATATATATACATATATACATATATATAAATATATATATATATATATATATATATATATATATATATATATATATATATATATATATATATATATATATATATATATATAAAAGAGACCAAGGAAGACGACAGTCTAAGAAACTTGCATTATTATCAAACATTTCATGTTGCTTCACCAGACCAGTCCTCAAATTAAGTTTTTTTTATAAAAAATTACAAGTTAAAAAAATATATTATCACAAAAATTTTCTAAAATTAAATAACAATTTAAAACTTTAAAATGAAACATGAGCAAATGAGAAATGCTACCTATGCAAGGAAGGGAAAGTACTAAGTAACCACAAATGTTCGTTCATGCCCAGACAACACTTATGCCAAAGAGAGAAAGAGAAGGGTGGGATGGGGAAGCGGGGGTGGAGGGGGTGGCGGGCAGACGAGGTGTTTGATGAGGAATGACTCAGGGGTCTTTAAAGAGGCTGTTTGTTTAGTAGTGCCTATTATTGAATTTTTTTTTTTCACCGTAATTTTGCACTTGTATGTATGAGTCCTAATATTGGAAAATTCCTGATTGGATATTCTTGACCCCGTCCTATAACTACGACCTATATGGGGATAATTTCGAGCTTGCAACAGTCTTCGAGAGGATCCAGTGTAATTAACAAGGCATCTTGGACATTAAAATCTATATATTATATTGGATCTCATGAATTCTTGTAGCTTGTCCTTGTAACTAAAAAAAAATCAAATTTTTTTAGGGTCATTGGGATTGAGGTTTAATTCAAAAAGTCTTAGTTCCTTTTTAAATAATATGTTTAACTTTGGAACGTAAAATGTCAGAATAAATGAAGGGAATTGGAGCATACATAATTAGTTTTGGAACTTTAAAGTTCAATTTATGTCTGGAAACTAACTAATTTTCTTAGGAAGGAGTTTTTTGTGAAATACCCAAGTAAAAATTCAGTTTCAGTAAGAAAAGAGGCCTAATCTGAGATATATCTAAGTGTTCTGAAACCAAGTATAATGTTTTCATTTATTTCAAAAGAATGAAAACACGAACTAAAAACGTTGCTGCTTAGACATGTAAAAGTATTTTTCCGGAAACCGAGGTACTAAAACTGTGGTTATGTCTAATAACCTTAATTAACATCTAAAAGCTAATTGATAACATAGTAATATGCAAACCTAACAAAGGCCAAGGTATGGCAATTCTTGTTCTAAAATAAATTTCATGTTAGGATGTATGTTATTAAAATATTCTAAAAATAATTGGCATTGCCCGGAATGTTTGAATAAAGCAAAGGTATCACCAACATATCCTCTGTAAAATGCGAGTTTAAAGTTCTTCGGACCATTTTTACAAATTCTTCCTCCAAATGACCAATAAAAAAAGTTTGCAAATAGCGGCTTTAATAGGGACCCTATGGCAACTCCTCCGATCTGCAGGTAGAGTTGTTTATTAAAGATAAAAGTTCTAAAAGTATTTTAAAAACCTGTCTTAAAGCCACAAAAAATCAGCATCATTAAAAATTCTGTTTAAAATAATCTCAATGGTTTCCGAAACAGGTACGTTGGTGAATAAGGGCTCAACGTCTAGGCTAGCCATGAATAGTTCACCATCTTGTAACAACACTTGCTCAAAACTATGTTTAAAGATAATTAGACTATAGAATGTCCATTTAAAAGTTTAACTAGAAACTATGAGATATTATAGGCAGGAGTGTTGTATGACGACATTATGGGTCTCATTGGTATGCTATTTCTATGTATTTTAGGGAGTTCATTTAATATGCCAAAAGAGTAGCCTGTAACAAATACTTTAATAAATACTTCCTAATTAATCTTTTTAATCTTATTTAAGTTTTCTAAGAAAACGGTTGATTTTGTCCTTTTTGTTCCGTAAATGTCAACAAAGTTTGAATTTGGAATTTTCCGACAGAATTATATTAATTTTTCAAGATAGTCAACTTTATTAAGAATTGCCATACCTTGGCCTTTGTTAGGTTTGCATATTACTATGTTAACAATTTTACCAAGTTTCTTCAGAATTTGAAAGCCCTTTTTTCTAAAATATGGTGCCCATTTTACCTAAGATTCTTATGTGTCGGGAAGTAATAAGGATAATTTATTTTATTAAAATCATCAACGAAATGTTGACAAAGTTTTTTACCAAACCTACATTAAACTGAACGCTCCAAAACTAATTATGTATGATGCCCCAATTCCTTTTATCCATTCTGACAATTTACGTTGCAAAGTTAAACATATTATTGAAAAGGAACTTGGATTATTGAAGTTAAACCTCATTCCTATGAACCCTAAGAAAACTGGAGGGTTTTTTCAATTATACGTACAAACGTCAAGAATCCATGAGAGCCAACATAATATATAAATTTAAATGCCCAAGATGCCTTGGCAATTACATTGGATCCTCTCGAAGACTTTTGCAAGTTCGAAATTATAGCCATGCACTTCTTAGTTATAGAACGGGGTCAAGAATATATCCAGTCTGGAGTTTTCTAATATTAGGACTCATGCATAAAAATGCAAAATTACAGTGGTAAAAGACATTTCTTAATAATAGACATTACTAAACAAAAGCCTACTTAACTACCCTTGTGTCATTATTCATCAAGCACCTCTCTCCAGGCTTAAACTCTAATGTTTCTTCGTCTCCTCTTCTCTCTCTCTCTCTCTCTCTCTCCCTCTGGCCTAAGTGTTGTCTGGGCATGTACAAACTGTTGTGGTCACTTAGCTCTTTTCCTTCCTTGAATAGGTAGCCTTCTTCATTTGTTCATGTTCTATTTTAAAGTTTTAAATTGTTATTTGATTTTAGCGAATTTTTTGTGATAATTTGAGCTTTGATCTTTTAGTTTATTATAAAAAACATTCAATTTGCAGACTGATGGCGTGCTGAAGCAACATGAAATGTTTCATAATAAAGCATGTTTCTTAGACTGTCGACTTCATGGGAACTTCTGAATATTTTCTATTACACATACACACACACACACACACACACACACACACACACACACACACACACACACATATATATATATATATTATATATATATATATATATATATATATATATATATATATATATAATATATAAAGATCATCTAATCCCTCTAACCGACGGGACTTTGACTGTCACCCCTGGTATGTATACAACACGTGAGCAGCAAGATGCAGGTAAAGACCATAGGAAGGTTAGATGCAGAGACAGGTAGTAAGGAGGATGCTTTACTGGCTGTGGAAGATGGACCGTCTTCACTTTTATTCCGATCTTGCTGCATTGCTGCTGGACGCTTATCTGAAAAGGAGTGGCATACGTAAGTGCTTTATACATGTAGCAATATGGCAAGTATATTCACTATAATAATACTGTTAATAAAGTGTTCACGTGCCAATAAAAATAAACACAAACGTTGCTGTCAAATTCATTCAGTCTGCTGAAGTTAAATTGATAATTGCGAAAAAATTCCAAAACCTCAACAGTTTTATAAGATAACATAAAGGATCTTGAAACTGCATCTTCCGGACCTCACTCAAACTATGATAAGCATTATGCATGAGTGTTTCCCACATTTTTTTTCCTCCCCCATTCCAACGGTTCTTCTCGGCCATTGAGACTTTACAGGTGAAGACTAATTCACCAGACTGGAGTCACCGATTTCATTCAGGTCATCCAAACACCAAACATACCCTAATGCATCTGCTATGGTTAAGCTTATCGTAGTTTCAAAGTAATACAGCATTGCTATAAGGAAACAAGACTATTTTGGAAATGCATTTCGAAACGAGTTAATTGTTGAAAATATGTGGTTCACGAAGAAAACGAAATAAATAAACTTAGGAAGAGTAAATGGAGAGGAGAGGTGTTTTTTATAATAAAAATTGTCCAGACAGATGGAAATGGAAAATGATGGATGTAATGTTGTGAAAAGGAGCCCCTGGAAGTATTCATGATCAACCTGGATGAAGCACATGAAAGGAGCAGAAATGTCGATTCATGGATAATAAAGATAAGTGATTTAGATAAGGATGAAGCAAGGAGAGCATATGAGGTGACAAAGGATAAAAAATAGGCTATGATTGAAGACACCGAAGATGAAGTGGTATATGAAGAGTGAATAAAAGCCCGAATGTGTTTCCGACGAAGCAAATAGTATCTGAAGAGAAGTAAGGAATAATTAATCGAAACAATGAACAGTGCGACAAGGATACGAGAACTTTGGTGAAGGAGATAAGTAGATAATTTGAGCTGCAATCACAACACAAAAGGAAAGGATGTAAGCAGGTGTATGGGAGGCTGAATGAGGTAGTCAAGACGAATATAGTAGAAACAGTGAGGGATAAAGCAAGACTTGGAAAATAAGGAGGTATTCAGCAAGGATATAAATGCAGCGAGAAAGATTAATATGAAATAAATCACAGAATAAAAAGTGCAAATGTGTATTAAGAAAAACCTGTCCCGGGTGATGAAGTTAGTATTTTAAGAATCTGAGGATACTTGCTGATGTTAATGTTGAGGATGTCAAGAGGGGAATGAAGGGGCTGGAAAATGGAAAGATATCAGGGGTTAACGAAAATAAAGTATGCAAAGTATGCTTAAATGAGGTGGGAATTTTCGGAGTGTGAAAGAAATAACTGTTCTCTTGTAAAAAGTTAAAAATAATTTAAGAGGCTAAATATTGTAGGGACAGAATGTTGATTAGTATAAAAAGGAAGGTCCATGTTAAGGTTTTTATTGAGATAGTGCAACACGGAAGAGATCGTGTGGATCATGTCTTCATTTTGAAACAGTTACTTAAATATCTGAAAGTTAAATGATAAAGAGGTATACATCAAAATTGAATAGATAAATTACTCATGAAAGAACTGACAGTGAAGCGACGTGCAGGGGTGTTAAGGATGTATGATATAAGGGGTAAATAAGAAATAAAAAAGCCTTCTTATGTTGGAAGTAAGCCATGTGTTAGAGGAGTTCAAAGGTGAGTTTTTTTTTTTTTTTTTTTTTTTTTTTTGCGTAAAAAGTGGAATGACACTAGAGTGTGTAATGTATCCATGACTGTTTAACTATTTCAGCCAATAACCATTAACAATTTCGTCTGTCTCAGAACCAGAACAATATTTTACCTTTTACACTATGATATTCATGATGGTAAAATGGCCAAATAATTGTTCTTTATTGCGTTAAATATACATATTAAGTAAAAAAAAATCCTGATGACATCTTGAATTGAAACTTACCAAAACAATTATGCATCAGCACATTATAATGGACCGAATGCTTGGATATACGTGACACTATGAAGGCCAAGATCTGTTGCAACTTTGATACGACGCGTAGGCAGAACAGTATTCACGATAACAATTAGCCATATTTCTGGATATGCAACTTAACAGGACACATGGAAAATACTTATAGCATTGATAAAAAAGATAATTGATCTTTTATCATTGTACTTCGACGATATGTTAATAATTCATGGAAATATGAAGTCTCCAAGTCAAATAGAAGGGGAATAATTGCTTCTTTGACATGTGTCTCCATTTCACTACGTTACGAAGCTCTGATTTTTCGGCGCTGTTATGGTTCTAGGTCGCGAAAGATGTGAGTAAAAAGAGTGTTGTATATATAGAGTAAAAAAAAGTCGAAAATGTTATTACTGTTTAAAAATGATAATATGTATTGTGGAAATGTCAATGGACACATGCATACACAGTAAAAATGTTGTACGTATAAAGCAAACGGCTAAGGACAAACATATATATACTTATGATCTGGGATGAAAGTTATATTTAGGTAAAGATGGGTTAAAATGTGAAACGTTGTATAAAAAGATACAAAGTAAGAACTTGTATCAAAGCACATATTAATGTACAAAATACTAAGACAATGGATTTACAAAACGACAACAGTTCCATATTAAAAAATCGAAAGGTGACAAACGAAAATATGCACGCGGTAATTCAACTGAGAAAATAATCTGCAATTATTGAAAGATAAGAATACAAACCGTTTTTATCATCATTGTTTGTATTTATTAATAGTATCGTTTTCATTCGTATGTATTTTCACTCTTTAGTTGTATTTTCCCCCCATATTCATCACTCTTTGTTGTAAGTAAAGCTGACCGAATCTGGGTAGGCCGGTTTGATCCTCTTTACCGTGCATTATTAATTTCAATGCTTTGTTTTTTGCCTCAGGCCATTATGTGGTTCTTTGCTTGCCTATGAAGATGTACTCTAACCCACTGAAAGATGGCCGAGGTCCTTTTATGCCTACATGGAGAAGAATAAATTGCTGTCTAAGGGGGAGGGACTTCCCCGATGTCAGACCGCGTTGCATATCACCTTGCTTTTTTAGCACTTGATGCAATGTTGCCTATTTTTTTATTTTCTCTTACTCCATGCTATGTGAATTTTTATTATGTGTTTAGGTGTTTTTCTGCTGGATGGACACTAAGTCCATGAATGAGTTGGAACAATTTCTCTTTAAGGCTCGTGGCCCTACTATGAGATTTACAGCCGTTGTTCCGGTGTTTTTCCGAGATAAAATTTTACCAACGTACGTGACAAAGATGACACTTTGTCACAGGGTATCTTACATCCCTACCTAATTTTTTGCTGTATTCTGTATCACGGAAGTTGCATAATTCTGGTAATTATAAGAGTAACACCGACTTCTTGTAGACATCGCCAGCAAACTCAAAGGAATGTCATTCGAAGATATAATGACGTACTTATGGTGTTATTAACTTGCCTCCTTCTCGATGGATAATTGGCTATTCGTGAAAAAGTCTCAAGCTCTGGCAACAATGAAATACAACCAGTACTCCATATTTACACTTTGTAGTATTGTTAATAGGATTAATGCCATGAGGTCGAGTACTACAATCCTCGAAGAAAAGGGTTTCCACAAGTAATCCAAGAAATTATTTTCTATCGCTATTTCTCCAATGAAAAATTATATACGTAATTAAAAATCTAATTATTAAAAAAATTAAAAAAAAATGGCATTCGTCGTAAATCCTTCGATATTTTTCCTAATATGACAGTGACAATCATTGTGATAGATAGACAAATGCATAGGATTATATTGGATTATAGAATTTAGACTTCAAGCCAAGCACTTTGACTATGGAGATCGTTCAGTGATGTATTATAGCCCACACATTTTTTTTTTTTGCAAAGTAAGTTATAATGATGTTCAGCAAGTTATATTTTACTAAGAAATCAACAACTATTGCTTTATGGAGCATATATAATTATCTTTCTGCACCTCATGGAAGTCAAAAAATGACGAAAACTTGGTAGCCCAAAGAGCCCTGTTATTCATTTACCTGTTCAAGCTTACGTAGGGTTTGCCACGGGCCTTCTCACTTCTAAACAATTGTGCACGTCGAATCATAAAAGCTGTTCAGCAACCACGGGGACAATGACTTATCATAGCCGCCATTCTTGAAGCCTTGACAAGATACGCATATTCATTCAGAATTTCAGAGACTGCTGTTTGTTGTCATCATCCATCATCTTGTGGGAGGAGTCGGGACGTCATATGCTTACGTCACAAGTAACTTTGAACCAGTACATTAGAATGTTCTGTCACTGGCTTCTTTATTTTACTCCTATGAATATACTTTTTTCTAATATAAGTAATAAAATATACTATGGTTAAGTAA
>NC_087207.1:65841469-65858969 GCF_015104395.2 Macrobrachium nipponense
CTATGGTTAAGTAATATCTTCGTCAAATGCACAGTAAAAAGTTATTCTGGAAAAAACACCGGGACAAAGGCTCTGAATCTCATAGTGGTGTGTGCAATTATTGTTCTTTTGGTGACTCCAAGAGGGAATATACGCCAACAAGATCCAGGAGCATAAACCATTGCTATTCCAAAGCAAACCTGAAATGGCAATCAATATATGCATCTCATGTTTGCTATGGAATGACAATACTTTATCTGTTTATGTATTTTGTTGGTGTGTTGGACCATGTTAATTTCTATTCTTGATAATGTGTCTGCTTTAGGGTTATTCTTACTAGGAATATGTTTATTATGAACCCAAATTGGGTGATTGCTGAACGTTGGCACTGTTGATGGACATAGGATTCATCCTGTTATTTGGAAAAGGTGTGTGTGAGTTTGCTGATATGTTGGGTGATAAAAAGTGAATCCTTTAGTAGGTATCAGAAGTTTCTTGTTATAGATGTATGGGCATAAGCTCTCTGTTGAATGCACTTTTTCTTGCTGTTGTTAATATCCCTCTGAGGAAACAGTCATTTGATAATTTAATTTTCTTGCTCTATGACAGTATTGATTGTAAAGGTGCTTGTGTCAGCGGTAAGTTCAAGGCTGCACCCCAGATTATAAAAAGCAAATATCGTAGCATTGCAAATACTTCCATTGTTCTAAAGGCCCACTGTGAGTGTCGTGGCATTGTTGCTGAAGGTGTTGTGGCTTAGGTCTATGATGTTGGTGATAATGGGAAGGAATCTGTAGTAATAACTGACTATTCCAGAGAATATTTGGAACTTTTTTATCGATTGTGGCATTGGATATTTTCTGATGGGTGACAGCTTGGAGAGTAGAGGATTTATCACTTGCATCACTTGTTCTGTCGGGTTTTGGGAATATGAGTATGCCACTGATGTAGCAGTCACAAAATGGTAAGCCACTCTGAATGTTATTCATCCTCTCAGAAATGTGCCCCTGATTTAAAATGATGAATGTGGAGATGTACTATGTTCCAAAGTACATGATGACTGCTATTTTGGGATATCATTTTGATGGACTGGAACTTGGTGCATCCTTTCATAGGTCAACCAAGGAGAAGGTTCTTTCCCTATGGAGGGTTCATTTGATGTCTAATATGATGGAAAGTAGGTTGTGATTAGGTTATGTTTGAAAGTTCATTCCAGTAGCAGGGGCTGGAACTTGGAGTAGTCCAGGAACTTGTTTTGATGATGGAAGATGCCATATTTGGTGGATACCATAAAGATGGACAAAGTTCTGACCAAAAGATGTCATGGAACTCCTGCAGAAGGTTTTGCAGGTCAATGCTTTTCACTGACAAGAGGGGTAGCCATTTGGTCCCCTCAGAGAACTGTGTCATTTTGAAGTAGACAAGCCTATAAGGTGATGTTAGGGGACAAGCAGCTTGTAGTGCACAAGGAATTCAGTGTAAGACGAGGTTATTTCAATACCCCATTAGATTGATGATGAGGCTCCCTTGGCCACAAGTTACAACTGAGTGTCAGGCAGTTGCTGACAGTTGTTATTTTATACTCTTATTATTGACCTGAATGTGCCTATGTCCACCAGGAAGTACTTGACATTGCCATCACTGTCAAAATAAAATCTGCCAGAGAGGGCATCTGGAGGTGTTGTGGCAACCACTTCTTCCTTAGGCAGCGTCAGTATGTTCACCTTTTTCTTTTGTATTAAAACACGACTTTATTAATGTTCTATACTATTTATTTTAGTGCTAACCCAAATTAGGGAGAGTTTCTTAAGGTCTCTAGTATTCTCCTCAAAGGCCCTTCGATTGTTAACCTGTAATTGCAATTGTTTTCTCTTCTGCTTCGAATATGCCTTTACCCCACCTGCTGACGAACATCCCTCCCGTTCCTCCTCGCAGTAAGAAGGCAATGTATTTCTGAGTCATATTTCGAGAGGTTGCAGATTTGGTTGTTCCAGCTGCTGCTATTATTACCAAATATTTTGGAATACCTGCCCTTCTGGGATTGCAGCTGTGTGGCAGTGCTTTTCCCTACATTGCAAGAGTTTTGCACCATTATTGTAAGGGGGACCTTACGTTTGACCTTTGAAATCGTCAGCTTGACTTGATCACAGCATTTTGGGCAATACTGATGCTTTAATGCACCCACCTTGGATAGCTCCAGATGTGGAGGCTTATTTGAAATTATTGAGGAGACATTTAGATTTGTGAAATATTTATCGATTTTTTTTATTATTAAATTGTCATTATCAAGTTAGCTTGAATTCTAGTTAGGCTGTTCTGTGCTTTTGATCTTCTATTACTTTCTGGGCCCCCTCCTTTTTTATAAGTGTTTTGTCTTCTATCATAAGTAGTGTGTGTGTTTTGGTGTTGTTAGTAAAGGGTAACTGGCTTTCATTTACTTTATGTATCTAAGAGGTTCAGGTGTTACTTCTGTCTAAAGTTTATGTATTACATATTAAGTGTTTGCTTGTCCCATTTGAATCACTGTGCACACTCTGTGGTGGTTACGTCTGATTCTGCATATTGTGAACTTCAGGGCTGGTAAAGGTAAATAAGGAATTCAATCCATTGAGTATGCAGGAATGATTTTTGGGGTGTTTGTCTGGCGGGAAAGTCTCATCTCCTCTAGTTTTGTTTTGGCAATTTATTATCATGCGTAATTACTGTGTAATTTTTGTGGGTGGTTTTTGTGTTTATTGTTATTATGGCCCGCTTAGATGTAACAGAGCTCCTTAGCAGAGAGAAGTGGCAATGCAGGTTTGCAGAAATAAGCCAGATTTTGAGGTAGGAGCCAATCTTTGGGGGATTGAATACCCGGTTACAGCCAGGAAATGTTTATTATTGTTAGAAGTGCCTGAATAGGTGGATGAAGGTGGACAGTAATCATGAGTTAAAAAGGTAGAAGAGGTATTATCTGCAGAAGTGTTAGATTGGCAGATAGATTAATGTAGATGGAAATAGAGCTGCACTAATTGAAAACTGACGGAAGAGAAAAGGAGAGGCAACATGAGGTTGCCATGCAAATCCTTAGAAATGGATTCTTCTTCCCCTTCTTAGAATAGGTCAGCAGCACCTGGTATTAATTTGGTTGAAGCTCTAAAGATTGTCCCTAATTTCCTGGAGAGGAACGTGGCTGAATTTTTTGTGTCCTTTGAAAGTATAGCTGCTAGTATGGAGTGGCCCAGGAGTACTAAATCACTTTTATCCAAAGTAAATTGTTGGTTAGGGCACAAAAAGTTTATGTCATGTTAGACAAATATTTTGTTTTCCGACGATGAAAGTGTAAAAGCTATTGTATTAAAGGCATATGAACACATTCCCAAAGCATAAAGGCAATGCCTCAGGAATTTGCAAAAAGTTATAGACCAAACTTTTGTGGCATTTGCCAGGAGCAAGGAACATATGCTGGCAACTGGTTTAAGTCTAAGGAGGTGACCGAATTTGACAGACTGAAGGAAATAATATTTTGGTGGAAGAGTTTAAGAGGTGTGTGCCTGATGAGTTGAAGGGGCACCTCGAGGAGTTGAAGCTTGAGGTAGTCACTGCTAGTGATGAATATTCTTTTCCCATAAGAATGTGTTAGGGGAGATATCCAAAAGTGAGAAATCTGGATGGGTGTGAGTAGGCATTATTAATAACAGCAGTAGTAATAATGATAAGGTGTAAAGTAGTAGTGTTAACCATAATACAAATTCTCGTGTTTCTCTCAGCAATATTAACAGTGGGTTAAATTTCATTAACCCTGATAAGTTAAAGGCAATGGCATGCTTCTTTTGCAATAAGAAGGGATTCGTCAAAGTATGTTTAGCTTTTAGGGACTCAAAAAGTTAAAGGAAGACCGGTAACGAGTGGGGAGAGGAATGAGAGAGTTGGTTCCAACAAGGACCACAAACCAATGAATAGGCAGTAGTGAGTCCTTAAAGGTTTTTCAGAAAGATTTGTCCTTCAGCAGTGTCGCGTTGAGTAGCTCAGGTGAGAAAACGAGAGTATGTATTTTTCGTGACACCAGTGCCACTCAATCCTGACTCTTCCAGGGGCATTACCTAATAATTTTGTCTGCATGAATATGTAATTTGTGTTGTTAAGCAGTTTTCAGGACATGGTTAGGTCCTATCCTATGCAGAGTTTTTATTTAAGCTGCCCTTACTTTTCAAGGAATTTCAAATTGGCCATTATTGAAAAATTTCCTATTAATGATATAGATGTTGTTTAAAGGAATAATGTTGCCCTTGTGAATAAGACTCTCCCTGTGTTAGTAAGTCCTAATAATGAAGTAGCTATAGTCACTCAATCTAGGTCTAGAGTTGTTGAAGCTGCCGAGTCAGCAATTGATGTAGATTTAAGTAGTTTAGATTATAGTGCTTGTATAGTTGTAGGATATATTAATGTTTTGAAGGATATGCATATATCTATTTTGACTAGAAATTTCAAATAATCAGGATGTTTTATATTTGATAAGTAGACCTATGGATGTTATTAATGATGACTATAAGATTTCAAAAGCGATGATGGTTTCTATTGTTTAAAGAGATGAGCTAATAACTTTATCCCATAAAATTGGCTTATCTGGTCATTTTGGTACTCATAAAACAAAAGGTAAGTTGTTTTCGGATTATTATTGGCCAAAGTTGAAGGCAGATGTGAAGAAATTCATAAATAGTTGTTGTCTGTCAAAAGGTCGGAAAGCCAAACCAGCCAGCACCAAAAATAAATTTATATCCTATTCCTGTAGTCTCTGAACCTTTTAAGGTGGTTACTGTTGATAATGCTGGTCCTTTACCAAAAACATGTGGTAGTAATGAATACATTTTAACTGTAATGGGTAGGATGTCTCGGATGATAAAAGTGTTACAATTTTGATGTACTAATTGACTTTTCACCAGGTTTGGGGAGCCTAACATAATTCCATCTGATTGTGGCTCTAGTTTCCTAAACAGGTATTTCAGAGACAAGATGACTGAGTTGGAAACTAAACATATAATTTCTCCATATAATCTGGAAAGTCAAGGAGTTTTTGAGAGATTTCATCAAACACAGAAATCTATGATAAAGAAGTATTGTTTGGTTAATGATTCTGAATGGGTACGGGACTACCATATTTGTTGTTCGGTTTTTGTCAAGTGCTAAGTCAGTCTTTAGGTTTTTCACCTATTAGCCTTGTGTTTGGTCATTGTGTATGTGGACCTCTTGATGTAATTAGGGAGTCCTGGGTGGGTGATGTTCCCGAGATTTATTTATTACAATGTGTTTAATTTAGGGAACAAGTTGACCAAGGCATGGAAAGTTGCAGGTGAAAATTGATTGCGTAGTAAAAAAAAAGAATGAAGTTCTTTTATGACAGATGGGCTAAAGCATGTGGCTTTGCAGTAGGTGATAAAGTGTTGGTTTTATTTCCTATTAGGGAAATCCATTAAAAGCTTCTTTTTCAAGTCTGTGGAAATTTTTGAAATAGTTAGCGAGGTAAATTATTTGGTAGAAACACCTGAGAGTAGGAAACCATTTCAGCTTTGTCATATAAATATGCTGAAAGCATATAGACAACAGGGAAAGGTGGTTCCTATGGCAAAAGCTGGAGATGACATAAGATGCGAGAATAATGAAAGATTTTCTTTTGCAGAAGACAGTGTTGGTGATAGCAGTTTTGATAGCATTGAATGGCTCTCTGGTAATGAGGGTTCTTTAAAAAAAATACTCATGTGACTTCTCATTTAAGTAGCGTAGAACAAGTCTTTGGAAAAATTGGTATTTAGTTAAGAGAACTTGTTTTCAGATGTTCCAGGACAGAAATGTCTTTGAACATAAGAACTTGTTTTCAGATGTTCCAGGACAGAAATGGCTTTGAACATAAGAACTTGTTTTCAGATGTTCCAGGACAGAAATGTCTTTGAACATTAGAACTTGTTTTCAGATGTTCCGGGACAGAAATGTCTTTGAACATGGTGTTGATGTAGTTAATGCCACACCTGTGAAGCAATCTCCTTACAGGGTGAATCCTTTTAAGAGTGGTGTTGTAGCTAAAACAGGTTGATTATATGTTGAAGCACGTTCTTATTGACCCCACCAACAGTACGCAGTATGCAGTGAGTAATAATAGCTTCTGGTCGTCACAACAGCCTCACAACACATCTCGGAGGCAGATTATCGCACCCGTCTCCACAGAGGAAGACAAACATCTAAAGGAGGAAGAGCTAAGATGACGTCACTCAAAAAGAGAAAAATAGCATTGTAATACTTGTTAAAAAAGATTAAAGGGCCGGTGAGGCGGCTAAACAAAAGTATTCCATAAGAAACTGTCCAAATGGCTTAATACATACTACATAAAATATTATCGTATTAATGTACTATACTTTATAAAAAGGACAGCATACTGACACCTCCTCAACCAACAATAAAAAAAAAATAAGATTTTACGATAATAATATTTCAATACAAAATTAATTTAACCTGATAACATACCACAAAATAAGTAACACAAAATAGCACAATACTAACATATAAAAAAAAAATGCAATACAATACCTTAAGCTTATAAAAAAATTATACCAAAATATCAACAGACTTACCTCTAAAATGTTACATCACTGGAACTAACATTCCAGGAAACTCACAAATAGGGTGGCAAGTATTAAGGTTGGCTGAACAAATGTAATAGCCTAAGTAACAAACGCTGCTAATACCACAAATTGATTTGGGTTTTAAACCAAAACCTACAAACCACCTCCACAACTCAATGCACACTACAGTTGAGCAAACACAAATTAAACAATTGAGCTCCTCGATTATCCTTGTAATATCACCAACTTAGTTTCTAAGTTTAGAATATAACACTTTCTCCACAAACAACACTGTTTTTATACAAATGATTCACTGCACTGACTATTATAAAGCGTCATATAAAAATACACCCACCGACACAGAAAACACAATCATGGGTATCCTCTGTGTAATATAAAGAAAAAAGAAAAAGAAAAGTAAATAAAATAAATAAATAAATAAAGGTGAGCCTAGTTATAAGCATTAAAAATAAATCACTTCAATAAATCAAATCAACAAATATTGCACAACTGCTTCACCTCAAAAGTAATCTTAATCCTAAGTACACTTTAACCTAAGACTTGAAACAATTACGACACTACATTGTCACAGACAAAAGAAAAAATTCACCTCACTTACCCCTCCTCAAACCTACTCCGCAAACATACTTACCGTAATTAGAACAATACTGAGACTGCCTGATTACCTTCATGGACCCCTGTAACCATTACCGACCTACTTATTCTTATTTAACAATGTGTGATAAAGCATCAGCAACAATATTATCTTTACCTGGAATGTGGGCAAATTCCAGATCCCACTCCTGTAACAGGAGACTCCAACGAATTAATCGTTGGTTTTTATTTCTGTACTTGTTCAAAAAGAAAAGTAGATTAGGATCGTTAAGTATTTTAATAGAGCCTGTGGAAAAAAGATACACCTGAAAATAGTTAACAGCCAATGTTAGCACTAATGTCTCTTTTTCCACTGTTGAATACCTTCATTGAGCAGGAGATTGTTTTTTTGGAAAAGAATGTAACAGGATGGGAAACTCCCATTTCATCCTTCTGTAATAACACTGCTCGAGCATTTACATCACTTCCATCAGTGGTAATCGAGAATAGAATGTCAAAATCTGGGGCTTTTAAATTAGGGAAATTTGCCAATAATTGCTTTAACTGTTCATGAGTTCAATTAAAGATCACATTCTAACGTAATAAATTAGTCAGAGGTTCAGCAGTGTCAGGGCAATTTTGAACAAATCTACGGTAATATCCTATCAACCCAAGAAACTTTCTAAGATCCCTCCAACACTTAGGAATTTCTATATTCTTAATAGAATCAACGTTCGCCTGTTTAGGAGCCACCTTACCGTAACCAACCTCGTAACCCAAACATATCACGTTTTTTTTGGCAAAGTCACCAAAAAAAAAAAAAAAAAGGCAGAAATTACCAATCCACCTTTTCAAAACCCCAAATAATGCTCTTAATATGTTTTGGATGGGTGACCCAACCATCACCATACATTGTCATATTGTCAATATAGACAACACATCCTTCAAAAATATGTACCAAGGTATTCATCTACATTTGAAAAGTTGCAGCAGCATTCTTAATACAGAGCGACGTGACTTTACACTGAAATACCTTTGCTGCGTTACGAAAGCTGACAAAGCCCTCGCCCTCTTAGACAGAGGAACTTGGCAATAGCCTTTTAAATTAGCAAGTCAAACATACTAATATATTTTGACTCACCAATTCTATCTATACGATCTTCAATCTGTGGTAACGGATAACAGTCAAGTTAAGTGACATCGTTCACTTGTCGACAACCTGAAATTGATGGTCAAAGAATTTTGTTGGGTTCAATTAGACCTTGCTTCAACATATTATCTACCTCTTACGCTACAACCTCATTTTTAAAAGAATGAAACCTATAAGGAGATTGCTTTACAGGTCTTGCATTATCCATATCAACATCATGGTCAGGGCAGTTTTCTGTCCCGGAACATAGAAAAATAATTCCATATAACTTAATGCCATTTTTTAAAGAACCTCTCCTCACCACTACTTAAATGAGAAATCATGCTAGCAAAATTTTTTATTCGAAAGCCATCCAATATCATTAAAACCATTATCATTAAAATAATTACCCCCTGGAAAATAAAATTCCCCATTATTATCTAAACTTAAGGCATCCCCAACGGTTGCCACTGGAATAACTTTCTCATGTTCTCTATATGCCCTCAACATATTTATGTGATAAAGCTGAAATGGTATCCTTTTCTCATTAACCTTTTGAAAAAAATTCCATGGATCTGAAAAAGAGGCTTTTAAGGGATTTCCCGAAATGGGAATAAAACTAACACTTAATCACCTACCGCAAAGTCATGTGCTTTAGCCTTTCTGTCAAAAACAAAAAAAAACTTCATCTTTTCTTTACTACTAAACTACTTTTCGCCAGTAAATTTGCAAGCCTTGATTGTCTTATCACCTAAATACGACACATACTCGTAATGCAATAAATAAATCTCGGGAATATTCCCCCTCCCAGGGCTCCAGAATCACAATGACCAGACACAAGTCTAACGGTGAAAAACCTAATGATTGACTCGGCACTGAGCGAAAAGCGAACAATAAAATATATTTCATACAGTAATTTACTTATCATATTTGGAACCATTAACCAAACAATATTCCGTACCATAGGATCCAGGGTATGATGAAATATCTCTTAAAATCCTTGACTTTCCGGATGATACGAAAAGGAACCCACTGTCATTTTGTCTCTGAAATACCTGCTCAGGCAATTAGAGTGAATTATTTTAGGCATCCAAACTTATCCATTATTGTTAAGATATATTAATTTCCACTGCGAAGATAATAACCTCCTTCTCAGAGACGTCAGGAATATAATATAAATGTGCTTTTGGTACTAGTTTGTTTGGCTTTCTGACCTGATTGACATCGCAACTATTTATGAACTTTTTCACATCTGCTTTCAACTTTGGCCAATAATAATTGAAAAGCACCTTACCAGTAGTCTTATGAATGCTAAAATGACCAGCCAAGACATTCTCACGGGCTAAAGACATTAGCTCCTTCCTTTAAACAAAAGGAACCATTATTTGTTGTAAAACCTCACAATCAACGTTATTAGCATCCTTGGGTCTACTTACCCTATACAGAAGGTACCTGATTTTTTTTTATCATATTTAGGGCCAGTCAAATCAGATATTTCTCTTGATTCAAGAGGTTGGACCATAAATCCACTATCTGAGCCTTAATGGCTCATCAACTGTGCAGTTAGGTTTATCCTTCAAAATATTGATCCTACCTACAATACCCTATCACTACGATCTAAACTACTCACATCTACATCAATTGCTGACTACAGTGTCAACAACTTTAAACCTAGATCGAGTGACTACCGCTACTTCATTATCAAGATTTATTAATATTGGGAAAGTCTTATTCACGAGGGCAACATCCTTCCATGAAATAACATCTATATCTTTCAGAGAAAACTTTTAAAATAAGCGATGGCCAATTTCAAATTACCTGTAAAGGAAACCCATGTTGAATAAAAATTCTCCATACTATAGGACCCAACAGTGTCAGAAAAACCACTTAGTAACACAAAATCCTTATTCGCATAGACAAAGTCATCCGTAAATTTCTACCGAAGAATCAGGGATTGAGTAGTGCTAGTGTCGCAAAATTTTCACCCTCTTTTTCTTTTCTGAATTCCCTAACGAAACATTACACCACTGAAAAGGATCCCAAGACTTACTACTACCACGTAGTTGTTGGTTGGTGGTTTTTGATGGAACCAACCTCATCCCTTTTCTTTCCATACTTTTGATGTGCCCTTTCTTATCACAAAAGAAGTGTGTCCTCACCTTCATCTTTGTCAAGGTTATAGGAATTTTACACCCTGTTACCTCTGTTCAGAGGGACACAAGAATTATTGTGATACTTGGCACTGTTATTTTGCATCTTACTATTACAATTATTATTATTATTAATAAAAAAGAAAAAAGAAAAAAAATTGCTGCAGTAATGGTTTTGATTATCCAATTATGCATTCATGTCTCGGCTTAGTCATCTACATATGCAGGTCAGTTCTATCATTTGTATTATGTTTTATTCTTCATTTTTTATCTTTTACTCTGAGGTTTACTTCAAACATTTCTATTCTTCTTTAGTATTCATACTCTATAGAATAACGAAATATATATATATATAATAATTATATATATACTATATATAATATATATATATATATATATATACATATATATATATATATGTATATGTATATATGCATATATATATCTATATATATAGATTATTAATATATTTATATATACGTATCGGTGGTTAAACCGTACACCTTGGTCCTCCTATTAGCCCGTCTTAACAATGGTCGACTTTATATATATATATATATATATATATATATATATATATATATATATATATATATATATATATATATATATATATATATATAGATATATATATATATATATATATATATATATATATATATATATATATATATATATATATATATATATATATATATATATATATATATATATATATATATATATATATATATATATATATATATATATATATATATATATATATATAGGTGTGTGTGTGTGTGTGTGTGAGCGTTACAGTGTTACAGTGCAGATTACTGAATTAAGGGAAATTGTTTCAAAAGACGTTAACTCATAAAAACTTAAGAAAGAGGAACAAAGACAAATAGAAAAAAGGACAAAGGACGGTAGTCCCAAACCGCAACGAAGTGACAGGCCGACAAGCAATACTGCCCAGGCACCCTCAAGAAATTGGAACTCAGAAAACTCGGTCACACATTTATGCCTTCACCAGCCCTCTTCGCACGATTAATTGGCGCTCCGTTTTTGTGACAGGTCAGAGAGTAGACGGATAATTCCAACAACCCATCTGGCAAATGTTAAAAAAGGAATTCTATGCTCCCTTGTTTGAAAAAGGGGAAGTGTTAAACTCGAAAGCTCCACCCTTTCCATGGGTAGGCCTATGGTTTTAACCAATCAAATCAGCAGTGCCAGATTGTATAGATGTCCTAAAATAAGTCCCAACGAATACCCTACGAGGATACCCAAGGGACACTCCCACAAGAAGACAGGGTATGAATAAGAGGCGTTTCCAAATGACGAATCTGCGAATCACTGCAGAAGAAATGACGGGAAGGCAGTTTTGTAGAAAGTCTGTAGTCACTCAGACACAAGAATTCTTTCAGAAGATGCCACATCATGTCAAAATCCAAAGTCCAAAGTGCTAAGAAGATGTCATCCGAATAAAAAGGCTGGACAGAGGGAGAGAAGACAGTGGAAACAGAGACAAACAAGGGAGAACAGGGGAGAAGAAGAACCAGAGCTGAGGGAAAAGCGCAAAGTTTGGTGTGCATATAGACAGTGATAAGTGACAAAACTGTACCCAGTAAAATTCCTTCATGGCTAATAGACTTGCAAATGAAACAAAGTACCTTCAAAATAGTTTGTCTCAGTCCAAGCGCCCAGAAACAGAAATGTGGAAATATTATAAGAACCCCTATCAAAGAATAAATACATATAAGGACATTTCAATCTAATTTTTCTCAAAATGTAATTTTAAGATAAACCAGTTAGATAACATTCCGCAAGTTGCGATTAATTACATAATTACTGCCAAACTAATTCCAGCCCCCGACTCAGGCCAAACTCTACCTTAGGGCTGTAGCTACACACATAGCCCCGGCCACAGTTTAAATGGCGGCAACGAAATGGGAACAAAAGTTATAGTGTCAGTATAAGAGATTTCAATCCAAACCCTCCACTCAAAAATAGAAAGTTCCCCCCCGAAGACAGTTACTGAGTCGTAACGTAATTAAAGCGCTCCACCAAGAAAAAAAAACCCACACTTCGTGAAAAAAAACTCCACTCCGAAGAACAAGAACAGTCTAAAGAAGATAGCACTAGAAGAAGATGTTGAACGCGTAAAAACAATTAGGAAGACTTATCGAGGGGATACGGGTTTCCCGTCCCGCAGCGTGAGAAGTCAACGCACTCCCGAAGAGCGAGACAGATGAACGCAAGTCAAACACAACGCAGCCCAGACGTAGCCCGGTTCCTAGGACGACAAGGATAAGTCCCAAATGATATCAAACAAATACACAAAATTAAACTTTGTTAATATTTCAGTTAGACAAATTTTAGATACCCAGATTGGTACTTTGAGATTAAAGATTTACACACTGAACTTTTATTGGCAACGAAATTTTACGATATTTCTTCATTTTACTAATTCTAACTAATCAACTACCAAGATTTTCCCGAACATTCGTATTTACTAGCAAATAATTATAAATTTTAATTTGAATTGTAATTGTGTAATTTTATGTTTGTTTTTGTGATTTCGTCAATCTTTTTTTGTTTTGTTTTGTTTAAAGGGTGCTTAGGATAACAAGGGTAATTCACGGGAGGTTTCTCGTTAGTATACACTTTATGGTTAGAAAGTTCAGTATCGTTTTAACAGTACAGTTAAGAGGGTTTTTGTGGTTGTTTGAAAATCGCCTACCGGTAACATAAGACTGTGAATATTTCTTGGGGGAAATTCTTTTATTTTTGTGATCGAATACACAAGTAATTTATTGTTATTATCATTATTTTTCTTTTTGGGATATTACTGCCACAACTTTAATACTTTTAGTGATACTCAGTGCTTAAGAAAATTTCTATTAACGGGTCGATGGTCAAAGAGAGATCGGCTCCTAATCAGAACGTAAGAATGCCTGTGCTCACGAGAAGTCAAACATAGAAAGTAACCATGGCTGAGGGTACACAGTCCACGAATTCGAGCGCAGCAGTAATGGGAACAAATAAGGGACATGCAATTAATCACATAACTAAATTTTGCGGAAGAAAGGAAGGTAAAAAAAGCCTGCAACTTAGAGAATTGGATAGAGCAGGCGGAGACCGGCCAAGACAGTATAACAGGGACAGATAGGGGAAAGCTCATTGAAGCCAAGAGTTATATTGATTTGGAAGCCAGAGGAGACTTAGAACGATCCGTCCACTCTGAGACATACCAAAATCTTAAGAATTGGGAAG
Organism: Macrobrachium nipponense; assembly: GCF_015104395.2. Classification (NCBI taxonomy): domain Eukaryota; kingdom Metazoa; phylum Arthropoda; class Malacostraca; order Decapoda; family Palaemonidae; genus Macrobrachium; species Macrobrachium nipponense. The sequence goes on from NC_087207.1 coordinate 65,855,170, forward strand.
AACTAAAACGGTACTTTAAGGTCTTTTCCACAGTTGGCGAAAGGGATCTAGTTATCAGCTTAGCAAGGATAATGCGTCAATTTAAGTTAGATGAAAGACTACCAAGAGTTTAGCTCTCAGTTGTATAACAACATGAATGAATGGGGTAACTTCATGGAATCCACAGGCTGGATACAGGAAGGAGGCAAGCAAAAAATGATGATGGATCATGTAAAAAAATATTTAGACTAGCAATAATGATTGGAAGCCTGCCAATGGAAGCTATTGGGAGGATGACTCGTAAGTGGCAGACATCCGATGATGTAGCCAAGGTTGAAGAGGAGGAAACAAAAATCCTAAGTAGAAGACCCGAAGAGAATCCTATATACAGACCTATACAGACAAAAGGAAGGGGGTCCGAATAGTTCTAGGACGCCATCTAGAAATCAGAATAAGATGCCAGGTAATACTTCTCAAGGAGGATTTTCGACAGTCACGTGTTATAGCTGTCAGAAGAGAGGACATTATGCCAGTGACTGCCGAGGAATGGCCTTCTGTCCTTTCCATAAGAGAACAGGACTTATTGCTCGAGAATGCAGAAATAAATTTGTTTCAGCTCCTAGGGGTAGATCTCAGTTGAGAGGCAGAAGTAGAAACCACAGTCAGTCTCCACCAGCTAGAGGAAATAGGGATTCCGTCCCAAATAGGTATGTTAATCAAACAGCAAGCATAAGGTACCAAACAGTTCAGCCAATGTCAGCTAACGCAACAGGAAATTTTCTGCTTACTGGTACAATGGATCTTCCTCTATAACAGAGAACGTCCGGAGTGCCAAGGCTAAGCCAAGCTATACAGTTTAGCAAAGTTGATGTAGGGAACGAATATAATTATAGACCATTATTTCCTGCACATGTCGGACTAGAGAAACCTATAATTACATTCTTTGATACAGGTAGTCCTAAGAATATGTCAGAAAAGGTGTATCGGTTGTATTTTTCTCACTTAAGTTTGAACCCAACAGTAGATTGTAGAATCACAGACGTCCAGGATAATAATATCCATGTAATTGGACAGTTAGATTTCCCATTTAAGCTAGGAATAATTGCACTAAGAAAAAAGGTTCTGGTAGCCAGAGATATACAATTAGCTTTTGCTCATTTGCTGATAGGTTACCCAACCATGGCTAGACAAGGGATCAGCACTGATGCCCCTAGAGAAAAACTAGTGATCAAAAAGGGTCGTGAGATTTCTAGAATACCAATGTACAGGTTTATCAAAAGGACCCAGACTCAAGAGAATCCCACAATAAAGGGTATTTTAAAGCAGGATAAGACAGAGGGAAGATATCCAGAATGCATCACGAGTTCACAACAGATCAATAACCTCTTAGAATCAAAGTTAGAAAGGGAGTTAAGACTTAAACCTGGGGAAAGTACATGGGTAGAATGTACAGTAAATCCAATTTTTGAAGGGAAGGAAATTCTCACGCTTACTGAAAAGTCGCAAGTAAATGGAATACATTTTTCTTCTAGTTTACATGAAGTTAGACAGAACAAAATAGCTTTACAGATTACAAATAACAGAGGAGGAAAGGTTAAGTTAACACCAAGTACAGAGATAGATCTAGCAGAAGTATACACCATACCTATTCGAGTTGTAGAAGGGGAAACGGTAGCATCAATCAGTAAAGAAAATGAAAATTATGCTCAGGATATAAAACTGAGAAGGGCTAAGATAGGATCTCATTTAAAGGACATCAAGGAAAACCATGTTTGAGAAGAAATCATAGACTTACTGTGCGAATATAAGGATATAGTTGCTCTTGACGGCAACACCTTGGGGAATACAGGTGAAATAACGCTCAAAATAGACATTCCACCAAGCACAAAGCCAATCTACATACCAGCCTATAGAGTAGCACATTTCCAGAAGGAGATCATTGAAAGAGAAGTACAAAGAATGAATAAGCAAGGGATAATAGAACTATCTAAATCCCCGTGGTCTTTTCCACTTTTGCTAGTCCCAAAAAGGGACAAAACTTATGGAGTAGTTGTGAATTTCAGAATATTGAACCAAATTACTGAAAATTATCCTTATCCAATGCCGTCAATGCGAAATTTTATTGCCACTGTAGGGTCCAAGAAGTACTTCACCACTATAGATTTATTGCAGGGATTCTTGGAAATCCCTCTAGACGAAGAAAGTAAACCTTTGACAGCTTTCTCTACTAGTAACGGCAGATACCAGTATGTAAGAATGCCCTTTGGTCTACAGTGAAGCTCGGTAACTTTTGTAAGATTAATGGATAAAATTTTGGGCAACTTACTAGGCAAGGACATACACTGTTACATAGATGATTTGGTAATAGCAACAAGATACCATAGAGGAACATAATTATAGACTTAGTCAGAGAAGTCCTAAAGAGATTAAGAAAGGCCAACCTGAAGCTTAAACTAAAGAAGTGTAACTTCCTTAAAAGGATGTTAGACTACCTAGGGCACACACTAAGTAAAAAGGTGTAGAGGTAAACGATGCAAAGATTAAGTCGATTAAGGAATATCCTACACCTCAGTGCAAGAAGCCCGTAAAGTTATTCTTAGGTTTAGCAGGTTTTTATCGCAAGTTCATAGGGAACTTTGCAGTCATATCCGCTTCACTGACTGAACTTTTAAAGGAACACGTATCATTCACATGGACAAATGAGCAGCAAGAAGCATTTGATGAATTGAAAGAAAGATTAACACACCCCCCAGTACTTAGCTTCCCAGACTTTGGCAAAGAATTCTGTTTAGCCACGGACACAAGCCCCATTGGTATAGGAACATGTTTAATGTAAAAAAACAAGATAATAAGTATAATGCCATAGCTAATTACAGTAGGAAATTAAAGCCCTCAGAAATGAACTACTCAGTAACAGACTTAGAGCCTCTAGCTATAATAGACGCTTCAAGGCATTCCAGATATATCATTTTTGGTTACAAGATAACCGTGTTCACGGATCATTCAGCTGCAGTAGAAATGCTAAAGAACCCTAAATTTTTCTGGACGAAGAGCCCGTTGGTTCATGACAGCCCAAGATTATGATTTAGAGGTGAAATATGTCCCTGGGAAGGCGGATGCATTATCAAGATATGTTTCACAAGGTGATAGTATAAATATGATAAGTCTAGAAAAAGAACAGAATGAAACAATGTGCAATGACATAAATGTACTCACCATGCATTATACAGAGGAGCTTTCCCGGCAAAGTTTCATAAGAGAACAAGAAAGAAATGAATATTAAAGGGAACTGCTCAAGTATGTTAGAAATGAAAGAAAAAACAGCCAACAAAAATTAACCGAACTAGATAGGAAGGTTGGATGTCCCACAGATATAATATTAACTGACATAGATGACGTATTAGTTTGGATGTGTCACGAATATGATCCATTTGGTCAATTTCTAGGTGTGCTTCACAAAAGGTTAGTACCTAAGAGTCTAATAAACAAGGTCATTGAGCTAATGCACGACGATGACATGAGAGCTCACCCAGAAAGGGATGAGACAATTAGATTAATACAAAGAACTTTCCATTGGAAGGGAATTCACAAAGATGTTAATATTTATGTGAAGAGCTGCAACACATGCAAGGGAAGAACAGACAAGGAAGTACCCCTAGGAAAATATCCTATCCCACAGACTACTTTCGAAAGAGTATCTGTAGATCTTATCACTAATCTTCATACCACGAGTAAAGGGAATAAGAATATACTAGTGTATATCAACACGCTCGTGAGATATACAGAGTTGATACCACTTACTAGTAAAAGTGCCAAGGAAC
>NC_087207.1:65863969-65893969 GCF_015104395.2 Macrobrachium nipponense
ACCCTGTAGATTACAAAACAAAACTTCATTAGTTTCCAGGCATGATACAATCTCAAAATCTTTTTCACTTAGTTTTCACAACAGAAGTGAATTTTGTTGCAATGCAAAATGTACTATGCCTTGGTTCAAAGCAATTGACTTGTTGTTTACTAGCATTGGGAAAGGGTAAATGGAAATTAAGTTATTAACTTCATTATTGTTGAAGGGTATCACCAACACAATGTGATCAGAAACCCGCTTTACACTAATCAAGCTATAGTAAGTGAGAACATCTTGCACCAGCGGTTTGAAGTGATGATCTAACATACATTTTTCAATTACAAGGTGCAACTCACTAGGACTGATGAGGTATGGTGATAAAATGTTTTTTAGCGGCTAACATACTGCATTTAGCAGTTCCTTATGATTCAACAAAAAGGTTTCTGTTTCAAATAATAACTTAGTTACATACTGTGACTTGTTAAGTCATTTATCTCTGTAGTAATATTCTGAGCCATATTGTTTACAAAGTCCTTTAGTTTAACAATCAAATCCTGGTTCTTGTTAGTTGCATCAATGACCTTAGTCATGATGGTACCATGTTCCGCGGCCATAACTCTAATTTTTCTATTCTTTAGCCTATCTTTATCTACATTACCATCAGTAGCTACACCAAACAAAGTGTTTAAGGCTGTGCCAATAAACGGTAACAACGATCTTTTGTTAACCCTCTTGGGTAACACTTGACTAATATCTTCCCTAAGCTTTAATAGAATAGAATTGTTCTGGTTATTAGACATGAGACCTTCAATGTTATCCATTAAACTATTAAGCTCTTGTTGCTGTTCTTCTATGGTTGTAATATTGATGGTTACAACCGCTATGTCGTGTATCATCTTCACATGACCATGTTCTTTTAGGATTGCTCCCTTCTTGATTTGCAAGAGGGAGATGCAGATATCGCTCACCATGAGCCATAGTGAAATCCATTCCTGCAAATATATTCTAAGCAGTAAACCTTATACAACAATGTTATTGACCTGTTGCACTTGTTCCTATCTTTTCCTTAAATTGTATCTCGGAGTCACTAATGCTGATGAAGTATGGGAATCATTTACGTTACTGGTTTTCCTTTACTATCCCTTGGACTCCTTTAAATCTTTAAAATTCTTTAAATGTTTTTTTCTGACCAAATGTCGGAATGTACTATTTTAATATGGTTCCAATGTGCAACAGTTTCACTTAAAGTTGATTCATGCATTAGCTTAAATTTATTTAACTTTAATCTTTCTATTACTCTATATGGACCTTGAAATTTAGGACTTACTTTAACATTAGGTCCTTCAACTTTGTGATTAAGCACATGTACTTGTTGACCTATTTTTAATTCTGGGACTGTTGATTGCTTATTGTAATACTTACTAGACTTTTGATGTAACTCCTTCAATCGAGCCCTTGTGCCTTTTACGGTCTCAAAAGTCCGTCTTGTTTTCCATGCAACGTAGTCTTCGTAATTATAAGTATGTCTTGGTGGGGATGCTTCGTCTAATAAGGTATTGGGCATTCTTTTCTGATAACCATATAACAGAAAGTGTGGGGTTTCCCCAACAGATTCATTTACAGTGTTATTAATAGTGAACTGTACGTCTTCTAGCATTAAGTCCCAATCTTCAGTCTGTGGAGTTACTAAAGTTTTCAGTACATCCTTTATCTTACGATTTGTTCTCTCTACTGCTCCATTAGAGCTTGGTTTATAAGCTGTAACCTGACACTTGTTAATTTCATAAAACTCACACAATTTCTTCAAAATGTCACTAGTAAATTCTCCTGCATTATCAGATAATAATGTTTGAGGGCATGAATGTCTAGTAATTATTCTAGATTTCAGAGCTTCTGCTACAGTAGTTGCTTCTCTGTTTCTGACTGGAATGATCTCAACATATCTAGTCAAGTAATCTATGAAAACTAAAATCTGACGATTACCTCTAGTTGTGTTTGGAAATGGACCTACAAAATCCATTGAAACTACTTGAAAAGGAGTTAATTCTGATGGATATTTCTCAAGAGGGGCTTTTACATTAACGTTACCCTTGTGTACGTTACAGATATGACAATTTTCAACAAATCTTTTAGCTTCTTCATTGCAATTCGGCCAAAAATAGTTTCTAGTGACTGTTCTACATGTTTTCTTTATTCCAGGATGTCCTGACAAACTGTTTAAGAGTGTGTTAGTTCTAATACTTCTTTGGTTAGTGTGTTAGGTACATACAATCGTGAACAAGCATTCGGTTCATCTGATGTTTTATATAGAATTCCATTAATTAACTGAAATTCAGACTGATCATCCTCATTTTATGGCATTAATTTACCCACTATTTTTCTAATGTTAGCATCTTTTTGCTGTTCGATCTGAACTCTTTCTAAATCTAGATCTATGATCTGACAACTAAAACAGAAAGTATTAGTTGTGATTTGTTTCTCGCTTTCTTCTTGGAATATATCTAAATTCTGGGGTAAATTCTAATACACTTATGAACCATCTGTTAAACTTCATATTATTTGTGAATGCTCTTTTCTTAAATAGATCACAAATAGGTTTGTGATCTGTAAGCACATTGACTTTATGTCCTAGCAATATATGCCTAAGCTTACGTAATCCCAATAAAGAGCTAAGCACTCTCGTTCGGTAGTGCTATAATTTCTTTCTGCAGCATTCAAAACTCTACTTGCATAATATACTGCTCTCATTCTGGTTTTTCCTTGTTGCATTAAAACTGCACCTACACCTGTACTAGAAGCATCGCAGGCTAAGTAAAATTCTTTTGAGAAATCTGGATACACTAAAATTGGATTTCTTGTCATCATTTCCTTGAGTGTTTGGAAAGCTCTTTCATGTTCTGGCTTCCATTCATAAATTACATCCTTCTTTGTTAAATCTGTTAATGGTTTGGCTATAGTGGCAAATCCCTTAATAAAAGGGCGATAGTAGCCAACCCATCCCCAAGAATCTTCTAAGGCTTTTCAAGTTACTTGGGGCTGGATATGCTACAATTGCCTTTATTTTACCTTCCTGCATACGCAGTCCATTCTCACTGATGACATGTCCTAAATATTCTAATGATTTCATCATGAATTGACATTTCTTAATCTTTATCTTTAATCCTGCGCTCTTTAGTCTTTCTAACACTGTTTCTAATGTCTTAAAGTGACTATCCAAGTCCTTACTAGAAATGACCACATCATCTAAGTATACTGAAACATCCTCTATGTCTCCTAAGATTTGGAGCATTAATCGAGTAAATGTTAGTGGGGTTGATGTAAGACCAAAGGGCATAACTTCAAACTGTAAATGTTCCTTATGAGTACTAAAAGCTGTCAAGGGCTTGGATTCTTCGTCTAAAGGTACTTGCCAATATCCACTAAGCAAGTCTAATGACGTAAATATCTTTGCTCCACCTAATTGAGCTAACATATTTATAACTGGCATTGGCATCCTATCTGGAATGGTGTGTGAATTTAATTTGCGATAATCTATTACCATTCTCCAAGTGCCATCTTTCTTTGGAACTAATAAGAGAGGTGAATTATATGGTGATTTAGAAGGTACTATTACACCATCTTGTTTCATTTCTTCAATTAACTGATCTATGATCGGCTGTTGACTGATTGGTAGCTTGTAGTTAGGGATATAAAATGGTTTAGTTTCATCTTGTATTAAAATCTTATGTTGCAAAGTATCTGTTCTGCCTAACTTATCTCCTTCTAAGGCAATAACATCTCTATACTTTTCCAATATTTGTAATAGTTTAACTCTATTCTGAGGAAAGTCTGTATTATTTACTTCTTTATTTATAATTGAACTCGGTTCTGTGTTAGAGAAGAATGCTTTTTCACTTAGTGTTAGTAAAGGATTATTCACTACAATTCCTGTACAAAATTCTATACCAGGTCTTAGTATTAGTCGTTTGTCTGAAAAATTCTGGACGTATGTCTCACAGTTATTACCTTTCACGTGAACTAGAGAATTGTCCATCCTAACAAAGTCAGGTAAGTTTTCATTAGTTAGCATTACCTCTTTTTCATGCAAGTCTTCGTCTGCTTTAGCCCTAAGACAAACTTTGGTTAGACATTGCGGGTACAAAACTACTTCTCTATTAAGCACAAATGTGACAGTATGGTCATCTGCAGTACTGATTAAACATATTTCTTCGTCATCTCGTATCTCTGAGAAATAACAGACATCTGTTTCATCCGAATTTTCATCCAGTAGTATTGTTGAGTTTAATTCACCCTTATTTATTGTTCCTAATAACAGGACTTCATTGATATATTTTTCTTCTTTATTTTCATCCATTATAAGATATGTACAATCAATTTCTGATTCATCTTCATACATTTGTTCGCATGCATTTTTATGTTCAGGGGCAATAAATTGTTCAGCTGCGTAAATTTTTTCAGAGTCAAAGCTCTGTTCAGAAGTCTGAGTATCAAGGCTTGCATTGTTAATATTATTTATTTGTGCACAATCTATCATAGAATCCTTCCTGGCTAAGGACATTTCTTGTAAGTTATTATTTCTACCACTTATTCCACTAATATCTGTGCTAGCATTATTATCTATCTGAGTTCCTTGGATGTTCGCTTCTCTAGAAGATGTCGTCTCAGATAAATTGATCAGATTTATGCAAGACTTTCCTTCTTCTAGCTGAAAACAAACATTTTCTCTATTTCTGCGTGGTAAATTTATTTTATTTTCCCCACAATCTAACATTATTCTACATCTCCGCATAGCCTTATATAAAAACAGCGCTTGCGTAGGATAAAACCTTTCTTCTAATACTACAAATACTTCCTTAAAAGTTTTGTCTAAAATCTCTATGTCCAGTGTGACATTGCCTAGCGCCTTTATTTGTTTTCCGGCTATTCCCTTTATAATTCTACCAGGACCTTGTATTTCTATATCTGCAAAGCCTAAATGTTTTGTTAATGTTTGTTTATCTATTATATTTACTGTACTGCCTGTATCTAAAAGGATTGAGCATGGTTTATTATTAATTCTGGTTTGGATGATAGGTAAATCTTCTTGGTATATTTCGTTATCCTTTACTGAAAATACTATCTTCTTATTTACTTCCAAAGGATACTTGAAATTATCTTCCTGACCTACCGTAACTATTTCATTCTCATTTTCTACTGGTAAGGAAGCTTTCTCGTGTATTACCCTCTTCTGTAATTGTCACTGAGTCTGATTATTATTTTGGGGTGTATTACTTTGGGCATTATGGTTAGTATTGGTATTTCTGAACCAACAATTTTGTGTTAGGTGACCTGTCCTATTACAATGAGAACAATACCTTGGTCGCCTACAATTCTGAGTTGTGTGGTTGGAATAACACAATTTGCGCAATTTTGTTTCCTGCTTGTTATTTTGTGTTCTATTATCTCCGGAGCTCTGACTGTGGTTTGGGCTGAATGAATTTGGATTATTATTGTTTGGATTTCCTCTATACTGTTGAGGCCTATTTTTACTATTCTTGTTTGCTTGGAAAAATTTCCCATTACTATATTTTGGATTATTCTTAGGATCTTGTTTTCCCTGTTGTCTATGCTTAATATTTCTAGATCTGTCTGGGACACTATCTGTCTTTCCCTGGAAATTATTTCTACTCCTATTAGGGTTTCCATTATTTACAAAACCTGTAAATTCTTTTGCCAGATTTAGTCCCTTTTTACACATTTCCTCTTCCATAAATCTTAAAGCTGCTAGACTATCCTGCTTAGGATCAGGATCCTGTTTCTTAAAGACTCGTTTTTCTTCTTCCCCGATAGCGTCATATACTATACCATGAACTATGTAATTCAAAATCTCTTGCATACTAACTAAATCCTTTTTGTCACGACTAAATGCATCACGATCGCCAATAACTACGCCGGCTCGTTTCAAATCTGTGGTTAAGTTACGGATTGCGTTTTCGATGTCCGTATGTAGTTTTTGCGATACTATCCCCATCGTATTTCTGATGAAGGAAACGGGAGAGGTTATACCATTTATCCTTTTGATAAATGGGCTCCCACAATTCTAGACACACCTTCTTAAATTCAGCGAAGGTCGGAATCTCCTGAAACTTAGGGGGCGTGAGAGTGCGATGTGCATCCCCCTTTTCGGAACTAACATAGAGTAACACTTCATCTATTTTCTTGCGTTCATCGGTAATTCCACTAGCTGAAATTCGACTTTCAGTCTCTGTTATCCACTGAGATACTGTATATGCTTCTAACTTAATTTTGTCAGGATGACCCCTTTCTACCCTACCGCAAAAGCGTGTAGCCTGTGCTATTACGGCGGCCTGTGCCATTCTAGAGTACCTAGTTTGTACTTGCAATGGGTTAGGAATGTTATTATGATTAGTAACAGTCACACTAGTCGTGGGTCTATTTGCTACTGTCGAGCTCGGTATTCTGGTTGGACTTTCGCTATGCGATCGTCGTGGAAATTTATCCGTCTGAGTATTTAGTCTGGAGCGTCTGTCAGGAGTTGGACGTAGGCTATAATGACTCAGATCGGGAGTTCTGCTTCTTTGTAACCTAGTAATAATTTCGTTAAAGTTTTTATTCATATCAACAGCATTAGACTAGATACAATTTAAAATAATAGATGCATTGTTGTACTTACATTATCTTCATACTGAGTCTGTCTTCCTTATTGCGATTCCTAGATTTCCTATCTAATCTTATTTCCTAGTGTTTCCTTCCTTCAATTTTAAACTTTTCTTCTTGTTGCTTGTTGCCGATCACTTCTACGTCGTCGTCCGGCTCTGCCTCTGTTTCACTTGTTGTGGCGTTGTCTGCGCGCTGTCGTCGTTCACACCACGGTTGTAGTCCAGTGCGCCTTATCCATGGGGAAAAATCGTAGCGATGTATGGAGAAATGGGCGCTATCTCAGGATTTATGATAGTTTAGCGCTCACAGGTTGATTGAAGAAATCCGTCGTCAGTCCTCGCTGCGTTGTATTCAATCTTCTTTTATCCGCCTTAATGCGTTTTTGCGTATTCCTTTGTCGAGTTTATGGCTTAGGAATGCGGCTATCCTAGTTCAGTATTCTTCTTATGATTTCACTGTGTTTCGTCGCTCCGTTTCATTCATCCTTTCAGCAGAATCGAAGTGTTGTTGTGTCTACGCCGTTCGGAGTTTCATTCTTTTTCGTTGCCCTTTTTCTTTTTCTTCGTTCTTTGAGTTATTGAACTCGGAATTTCTTCTTTTTAATTGTAAAGTTCGTGCCTGGTTTTCTTGTATGTTTCTGACGCTTAAGTATTAGCGCTCTTTTATTGGCAGTTTTATATCTTCCACTCTGTTTAATTTTTCCACTGTGTGTGTGAGTGTGTTTTTTATATTGGTGTTTTATGCACTTAGAATCCCACTACCGCTGTTCAACACTTTTGTTGTGCTCACTTATGTTGTGGTTAGTCTTTATTTTTAGTTCTCTTCGTTATGTTGCGTGGCGTACTTACGAGTTCTTATTCTCTCACTTCTTCTTCTTTGTTTTCGTTGTTACGGGTAATGTTTGAAAGGTTATTGTCATATGGGCTAACCTTCATCTATCACTAGTTACGATTGAGTTTCTTCTCTCGTAGGAACATTTAGTTTATTTATTCTTCACTAAGTCTCTCAGGAGGTACTTTATATGATAAAAACGTGGGTTGTATATCTTTGGGATACTGGGCAAGTTAAACACCTCTTCTATAAAAATTACTTATAATTGGAATAAACACAGTTTACACACTTTACACTACACTTGGAACAGAGTGAGAAGGAACGCAGCCTTCCCGTATAAGGTCTGGTTCTTGACTACTCTTCTCTGGCACTTCAAATGAAGTTTCGACCTAACTACTTCTTCTAGCTCCTCCTAAAATGTCCTTTAGGACACCTCCTACTTCTTCATGAATGGCTTTCATTACTTCCGGTGCCACCTCTAGATTCGTCTGATTGGTTTCGTCCCTCGACGGTAACCACCCACTGAAGGAGTCAAAGTTCAACTTTTCTGGTGAGGTTAGCACCTTAATGTTTTTCCCAAACAAGTGCCAATGTTTGGTCTTGGTTTACGAAACTGCTATTCGTGCAGACTTATGCTGTACACATCTACTCCCTTTTTCTACCTTTACTTCTGGTAGATCCTTCATCACTCTACTTTCACTATATATATTCTACCAGTGGTTTTCCTAACTAAGTTTTCCCTAGCTATTTCTAGACAGACTCTTATTGTTTCCTAACATATATATATATATATATATATATATAAATATATATATATATATATATATCTATATATATATATATATATATATATATATATGTATGTAAAGTCGACCATTGTTAGGACGGGCTAATAGGGGGACCAAGGTGTATGGTTTAACCACCGATACATATATATATATATATATATATATAGATATATATATAATATATATATATATATATATATATATATATATATGTATATCTATATATATATATATATATATATATATATTATCTATATTATATATCATATAATATATAGTATATATCTTTCGTTATTTCTATAGAGTATGAATACTAAAGAAGAATAGAATGTTTGAAGTAAACCTCAGAGTAAAAGATAAAAAATGAAGAATAAAACATAATACAAATGATAGAACTGACCTGCATATGTAGATGACTAAGCCGAGACATGAATGCATAATTGGATAATCAAAACCATTACTGCAGCAATTTTTTTTCTTTTTTCTTTTTTATTAATAATAATAATAATTGTAATAGTAAGATGCAAAATAACAGTGCCAAGTATCACAATAATTCTTGTGTCCCTCTGAACAGAGGTAACAGGGTGTAAAATTCCTATAACCTTGACAAAGATGAAGGTGAGGACACACTTCTTTTGTGATAAGAAAGGGCACATCAAAAGTATGGAAAGAAAAGGGATGAGGTTGGTTCCATCAAAAACCACCAACCAACCAACAACTACGTGGTAGTAGTAAGTCTTGGGATCCTTTTCAGTGGTGTAATGTTTCGTTAGGGAATTCAGAAAAGAAAAAGAGGGTGAAAATTTTGCGACACTAGCACTACTCAATCCCTGATTCTTCGGTAGAAATTTACGGATGACTTTGTCTATGCGAATAAGGATTTTGTGTTACTAAGTGGTTTTTCTGACACTGTTGGGTCCTATAGTATGGAGAATTTTTATTCAACATGGGTTTCCTTTACAGGTAATTTGAAATTGGCCATCGCTTATTTTAAAAGTTTTCTCTGAAGGATATAGATGTTGTTTCATGGAATGATGTTGCCCTCGTGAATAAGACTTTCCCAATATTAATAAATCTTGATAATGAAGCAGCGGTAGTCACTCGATCTAGGTTTAAAGTTGTTGACACTGTAGTCAGCAATTGATGTAGATGTGAGTAGTTTAGATCGTAGTGATAGGGTAGTTGTAGGAATATCAATATTTTGAAGGATAAACCTAACTGCACAGTTGATGAGCCATTAAGGCTCAGATAGTGGATTTATGGTCCAACCTCTTGAATCAAGAGAAATATCTGATTTGACTGGCCCTAAATATGATAAAAAAAAATCAGGTACCTTCTGTATAGGGTAAGTAGACCCAAGGATGCTAATAACGTTGATTGTGAGGTTTTACAACAAATAATGGTTCCTTTTGTTTAAAGGAAGGAGCTAATGTCTTTAGCCCGTGAGAATGTCTTGGCTGGTCATTTTAGCATTCATAAGACTACTGGTAAGGTGCTTTTCAATTATTATTGGCCAAAGTTGAAAGCAGATGTGAAAAAGTTCATAAATAGTTGCGATGTCAGTCAGGTCAGAAAGCCAAACAAACTAGTACCAAAAGCACATTTATATTATATTCCTGACGTCTCTGAGAAGGAGGTTATTATCTTCGCAGTGGAAATATATCTTAACAATAATGGATAAGTTTGGATGCCTAAAATAATTCACTCTAATTGCCTGAGCAGGTATTTCAGAGACAAAATGACAGTGGGTTCCTTTTCGTATCATCCGGAAAGTCAAGGATTTTTAGAGATATTTCATCATACCCTGGATCCTATGGTACGGAATATTGTTTGGTTAATGGTTCCAAATATGATAAGTAAATTACTGTATGAAATATATTTTATTGTTCGCTTTTCGCTCAGTGCCGAGTCAATCATTAGGTTTTTCACCGTTAGACTTGTGTCTGGTCATTTGTGATTCTGGAGCCCTGGGAGGGGGAATATTCCCGAGATTTATTTATTGCATTACGAGTATGTGTCGTATTTAGGTGATAAGACAATCAAGGCTTGCAAATTTACTGGCGAAAAGTAGTTTAGTAGTAAAGAAAAGATGAAGTTTTTTTTGTTTTTGACAGAAGGCTAAAGCACATGACTTTGCGGTAGGTGATTAAGTGTTAGTTTTTAATTCCCATTTCAGGAATCCCTTAAAAGCCTCTTTTTCAGATCCATGGAATTTTTTTCAAAAGGTTAATGAGAAAAGGATACCATTTCAGCTTTATCACATAAATATGTTGAGGGCATATAGAGAACATGAGAAAGTTATTCCAGTGGCAACCGTTGGGGATGCCTTAAGTTTAGATAATAATGGGGAATTTTATTTTCCAGGGGGTAATTATTTTAATGATAATGGTTTTAATGATATTGGATGGCTTTCGAATAAAAAATTTTGCTAGCATGATTTCTCATTTAAGTAGTGGTGAGGAGAGGTTCTTTAAAAAATGGCATTAAGTTATATGGAATTATTTTTCTATGTTCCGGGACAGAAAACTGCCCTGACCATGATGTTGATATGGATAATGCAAGACCTGTAAAGCAATCTCCTTATAGGTTTCATTCTTTTAAAAATGAGGTTGTATCGTAAGAGGTAGATAATATGTTGAAGCAAGGTCTGATTGAACCCAACAAAATTCTTTGACCATCGATTTCAGGTTGTCGACAAGTGGACGATGTCACTTAACTTGACTGTTATCCGTTACCACAGATTGAAGATCGTATAGATAGAATTGGTGAGTCAAAATATATTAGTATGTTTGACTTGCTAATTTAAAAGGCTATTGCCAAGTTCCTCTGTCTAAGAGGGCGAGGGCTTTGTCAGCTTTCGTAACGCAGCAAAGGTATTTCAGTGTAAAGTCACGTCGCTCTGTATTAAGAATGCTGCTGCAACTTTTCAAATGTAGATGAATACCTTGGTACATATTTTTGAAGGATGTGTTGTCTATATTGACAATATGACAATGTATGGTGATGGTTGGGTCACCCATCCAAAACATATTAAGAGCATTATTTGGGGTTTTGAAAAGGTGGATTGGTAATTTCTGTCTTTTTTTTTTTTTTTTTTTTTTTTTTTTTGGTGACTTTGCCAAAAAAAACGTGATATGTTTGGGTTACGAGGTTGGTTACGGTAAGGTGGCTCCTAAACAGGCGAACGTTGATTCTATTAAGAATATAGAAATTCCTAAGTGTTGGAGGGATCTTAGAAAGTTTCTTGGGTTGATAGGATATTACCGTAGATTTGTTCAAAATTGCCCTGACACTGCTGAACCTCTGACTAATTTATTACGTTAGAATGTGATCTTTAATTGAACTTATGAACAGTTAAAGCAATTATTGGTAAATTTCCCTAATTTAAAAGCCCCAGATTTTGACATTCTATTCTCGATTACCACTGATGGAAGTGATGTAAATGCTCGAGCAGTGTTATTACAGAAGGATGAAATGGGAGTTTCCCATCCTGTTACATTCTTTTCCAAAAAAATAATATCCTGCTCAATGAAGGTATTCAACAGTGGAAAAGAGACATTAGTGCTAACATTGGCTTTAACTATTTTCAGGTGTATCTTTTTTCCACAGGCTCTATTAAAATACTTAACGATCCTAATCTACTTTTCTTTTTGAACAAGTACAGAAATAAAAACCAACGATTAATTCGTTGGAGTCTCCTGTTACAGGAGTGGGATCTGGAATTTGCCCACATTCCAGGTAAAGATAATATTGTTGCTGATGCTTTATCACACATTGTTAAATAAGAATAAGTAGGTCGGTAATGGTTACAGGGGTCCATGAAGGTAATCAGGCAGTCTCAGTATTGTTCTAATTACGGTAAGTATGTTTGCGGAGTAGGTTTGAGGAGGGGTAAGTGAGGTGAATTTTTTCTTTTGTCTGTGACAATGTAGTGTCGTAATTGTTTCAAGTCTTAGGTTAAAGTGTACTTAGGATTAAGATTACTTTTGAGGTGAAGCAGTTGTGCAATATTTGTTGATTTGATTTATTGAAGTGATTTATTTTTAATGCTTATAACTAGGCTCACCTTTATTTATTTATTTATTTTATTTACTTTTCTTTTTCTTTTTTCTTTATATTACACAGAGGATACCCATGATTGTGTTTTCTGTGTCGGTGGGTGTATTTTTATATGACGCTTTATAATAGTCAGTGCAGTGAATCATTTGTATAAAAACAGTGTTGTTTGTGGAGAAAGTGTTATATTCTAAACTTAGAAACTAAGTTGGTGATATTACAAGGATAATCGAGGAGCTCAATTGTTTAATTTGTGTTTGCTCAACTGTAGTGTGCATTGAGTTGTGGAGGTGGTTTGTAGGTTTTGGTTTAAAACCCAAATTAATTTGTGGTATTAGCAGCGTTTGTTACTTAGGCTATTACATTTGTTCAGCCAACCTTAATACTTGCCACCCTATTTGTGAGTTTCCTGGAATGTTAGTTCCAGTGATGTAACATTTTAGAGGTAAGTTTGTTGATATTTTGGTATAATTTTTTATAAGCTTAAGGTATTGTATTGCATATTATTTTTTTATATGTTAGTATTGTGCTATTTTGTGTTACTTATTTTGTGGTATGTTATCAGGTTAAATTAATTTTGTATTGAAATATTATTATCGTAAAATCTTATTTTTTTTATTGTTGGTTGAGGAGGTGTCAGTATGCTGTCCTTTTTATAAAGTATAGTACATTAATACGATAATATTTTATGTAGTATGTATTAAGCCATTTGGACAGTTTCTTATGGAATACTTTTGTTTAGCCGTCTCACCGGCCCTTTAATTTTTTTTAACAAGTATTACAATGCTATTTTTCTCTTTTTGAGTGACGTCATCTTAGCTCTTCCCCCTTTAGATGTTTGTCTTCCTCTGTGGAGACGGGTGCGATAATCTGCCTCCGATCTGTGTTGTGAGGCTGTTGTGACGACCAGAAGCTATTATTACACACTGCTGGCATTTGCACTGCTATTATTGTTAGTATTATTTTAAAACCGTTCCAGCTTATTTTATAATAATTCTGTATTATAGATGTATTTGGCATGAAAAATAATAAAACTTTGTCTTTGAGCATTTTTAGGGCAATTCAACATATCCGAGATATGAATGTATATAATCACCATACACCAAAAAATTTTAAGTGTTTTTGTTTACTTTGAGAGACCCCATTCACGCTCAGACCCGGTCTTAGGGCACGTTTACACCTAAGCACTTTTGTGTTACGGGCAGTTACAGCGTGGGTCTGCAAGAAGCTCCCAGAAAATTGACACGGTGTGAGTCAAAATGGCTGTTATTGGGCGGCGTGCGGTGGACCCATGCGGTGTGTTATGGGCATGTTACAGTGTGTTGTTGCAGTAACATTGCAGTGTCTGATGTAGTGTTATGGCATTGGTGCGGTTTTATGGTGCAGGTTCATATGCCATGGCACACCCTCTTCGGCTTTGTTACTCCGTGTAGCAGTGTGTTGCAGGGGGCTTGTGGTGTTGTTGCGGAGTCCGCGCACATGTGCACAAGACACGACATGGAATGCTGCATGATTGTTGCACATGAACCATGCCACACTGTGTCGGATATGAACCAAGGGAATATATAGAGGCCTGCCAAGCACATCCTTTATTCCACGCCCAGCCAGCATGCATCATGGACCTCCACAGCCTCTCACCCCAGGAGACCTAGAGATTTCTGGTAGCTGCCCTGTGTCTCTGTGCAGTCCAGGTCATTGACGAGTTGAGAGAAGTACTAGAGTTTCACAACCACCTGGACAAATACGAAGAAAGGACGGCAAGGCAAGGTGGATATGGGCTCGGGAGTGGCTGACACGGCAACAACTACATGGAGACCATGGCCAGAATGGAACAAGGAGGACCGCAAAGCACACAAGAACTTTCTACGCATCTGCCCTGAATTGTTCGAGGAGATGGTCGAAAGCCTGGTACCCATTTTGAAGAAGGACACGAAAATGTGGAATGCACAAGAGGTGGGACTCAAGTTCACGGTCACTCTCCGTCACCTGGCAAGTGGGAATGATTATCCAAATCTCCAATACAGCTTCAGAGTCTCCAAGAGTTCCATATGCCAGTTTATCCCATTAGTCTGCCAAGCCATTATTGACACCTACAAACCAGAAGTGCTGAAGTGGCCCAAGACAGCAGAAGCATGGAACGACGTAGCAAAACGATTCGCCTCAAAGTGGAACTACCTCAATTGTGTGGGAGCCCTGGATGGGAAGCACGTTGCAATCAAGAAACCCAAAGATGGAGGATCCCTGTACTTCAATTACAAGAAGTTCCACAGCATTGTCCTCATGGCCCTCTCCGATGCAAAATGCAGGTTCCTGTTCGTCGACGTCGGTGCAAAAGTAGGTGCTGGGGATAGAGGAACCTGACAGAAGTGCAACCTGGCCAGGGCCATAACATACGATCGAGCAGGACTCCCTAAAGACACGAATCTGCTCAACGACGACGAAACCATCCCCCTCCACATAGTCGCCTATGATGCCTTCGCTCTCAAGTCAAGGATGATAAAGCCCTACTCCCACCAATCACAAGATCCCACCGAACGACTCTACAGTTACAAATTATCTCACGCTCGTCGTGTGGTGGAAAACGCATTCAGCCTGCTGCAGATGAGATGGCAAGTCTTCGGGACGACGATGCAATAGGATGTACTGGTTTGCAAGAAGATAACTTTGTGCACATGTGTCATGTACAACCTGGCACTGCAACACTACCCATTTGTTGGCACCGACGTCGACCATGAGGACCAACACCATAATGTCGTACCAGGTACTTGGAGGCAGGATTCGCTGAACCTCATGGAACGACTCATGGCAAGAAGGGACCGAACTACACATGTCGAGTGAAGGCCGTCAGAGATTACCTGGCCCAGTACTACTCATCGGATGCAGGCGTAGTGGAATGGCAAGAGCGAATGGTGTTTCCCCGAGGACGACCATCTACTGACGACTAGAGGACCCAAAGAACTATGTAAAACCTAACCCAACCAATGTACATAATTATAAATAAAATGCATGATGTACTTATCATTGTTTTATACTCCCATACTTTTGTATTGTCCTAAGAACTAATAACAATATAAATATAATAGAGAATATTGGAATGATTGGTACATATATAAAATGAAGTTGGAAAATAATGAACTGAAAGTAATAATAACATAATTGAGAATAATGAGACAAATGAGAAGCAAATGATGGACATAACAGAAATTCTTACTAAACAATCATGAAAAGCAATGAATGTAAGAAAATGAAGTTGTGACTTTTTATATCATAACATTTTCAACTGCAAATATCAAATATTATCAACTGAAGTCAATATGTCTTTAGTCTGTTACTGATTTTTCATTGTTCCCCTGTTAATAACCATGTCCAGTCAATGTTAATTATTGTTTCATTATCATTTTTATGTGTTCATGTTCATTTGATCATGTTCTCAATATCATATTATTATTCTTTACCTAGTATGTTATTATATCGTTTGATGGCCCTATTTATTTAATGTTACATTTCATTTTATAGTACAAGTTATTTTCCGAGTTCTATTTATTTCATATTTCATATTTCAGATATCATATTTCATGTTATATTTCCTGTTATATTTCTTCATGTTATAAATTAAGCATCAATAAGGAAAATGTGAATACCAGTCAATATTTCAAAATATTTATTACAAAAAGAAACATTATGAATGGTATAAAATATACAAAAACAACATTTATTATTAGGAAATGTTTGTGTTATTGTATCACTCCGTTGTGTCGGGGTCATTGTCCTCCGCACCGCACGCACGCACGCCGCACGCCCCGCAACATGTACACACCATGTATTAATCATGTATGAAGGCGCCGTAAGAGCACTGCATGGGCGCCGCACCAGGTCATGCATGGTGCAGTGTGGTGCGGTGTGGCGCGGACCGTGCGGACCTGTGCGGATTCTTACCTCTTTTGCTGCGGGGCCGCGCCACACCGCTTATGGTATCGTGCTACTTCATCAGGCGACCAGATGGGGCGCAAGATTTTGGAAAACTTTAAAATCCAAAAACCTGGTGGCTCCGTACGACTTTTGGCCGACTTTGGCGGACCGCGCCAGACACCGCCGGCGCCGTCCTTAGCCTTTGGTGCGCTTTCTGGCGACTTCTTGTGGACCCACGCCGTAACAGCCCATAACACAAAAGTGCGTAGGTGTAAACGTGTCTTTAAGACTTGTAGTTAAGTGGGTAGAGCGTTGGACGTCGGTACGAGAATGTGGTTGTTTTAACTCTGACATTTGGAAAATACCTTTTTGGACACCGTTTTTAATTTTTAATTATTACGCCATAGTAAAAGGTAGTTGAAATGGAGCCTTTTCACTTTCATCACTTTCTATGAGATAGGGCCTACCTTAGGTCAAAATATGGTAATCCAATCCAGTGCAAGTTATGTGATCATAAGCTCTCATTTGCAATACCAAGTATCAAAGAGTTAAGCCTATTCCATCGTAATTCAAACAAAGCAAATATTCGTATCGATAAAAAAAGTAAATGTTTATGAATCAAACTGCAAGATTAGATCCAAAATATAAGGATTTGTAGGGAATAACTACGGAGTATCAAAATATGATAAAAAGCATCAAAAGCTTGATTGAAAACAGGAAAAATATACTATTTAAAGCATATGACACAACAGACTTCAACAAAGACTATGTGGCCAAATGTCAAAGATAACATAAGGTTATACAGGGGTACAATGTTCTAAATTGATCATATGCACTTCAACATTTACTGTATAAAAATATTGAATATATTTTAAAAGTGCGCAACTACGAAATAGGATATCCAAATCTAATGTATACCAGTCGTGTACAACCAAATAACTAACCATTCAATATTTCATTTACCAAATATTTCTCATAATATAACTACACACACTACCATTCTTGAAGGACAAATGGTATAGATATCATTGCTCAGCAGAAACCATACACCTCAATAAAGCATTAATAAGGCAGGGAACATTCTTATGCAAAGGAAAAGAAGACCTTATAGCTGTTTAAGGTTCTAAATGTTTTAATGTTCATCTATGCAGCCAGTCAATGATCAACTAATATAAACACACTGATCAACATCCATTCACAGCAGAAACCATACATCTTAATAAAGTATTAATAAGGCAGGGAACATTCTTATGCAAAGGAAAAGAAGGCCTTATAGCTGTTTTAAGGCTCTAAATGTTTTAATGTTTATATATGTAGTCAGTCAACGATCAACTAATATTGACACTGATCAACAGCTATGCACATAATACTAGTTTTCCATGATCAAAATTGAAAGGAGTGAATAATGGTAAAGAACTCTGTATATATGACGTTACGTTACCTGATGTCGATGACAGGCTCTGTTCTACAACGTTTTCGAGGTATCAAGTGGCCTAAGTCAGAACTCAGAAGCAGTAGATGGTAAAGTGAAGAATAAGTCACTGTCATTTGTGAGTCTCTTAGTCACTTCCTATCAAAGGTATACCTCTTACCCCTGGTATGGGTAGCGTCATCCTTAAACCTTTGGTATAGACTGTTATGTTAATTTAAAAAGTATCCACACCATAATATTGTTGGTGGATTTGTAGTTTTCATGACCATGGCATTCTACATTAAGAATAATCATAATTTGGACACGTTAATAATTAGTCAATAACAGCATATTTTCGTTGCTGGAACCTCACACCGCCAACAAAACCGCCAAACAATACATACATAAAAAAATCATTCGCTAGTTACGTCTATTAGGCTACCGCTTACCCTTCTCTCTCTCCCTCAATCGCCTATCAATTTTTGTCTTTATGTTTGTTCTATTTTTAATATTTCCGAGCTTCTCTCTTTCTTTTTTACTGAATATGAATTTGTTACATTGGTGAAAGTATCTGAATCCTTCATTTTGCGATAGCATTTCAAAAAATTACGTATAGCCATAATTATGTAGGTTTTCCAAAACTGGCATTGGGTGTCATTACCCATATCGCCCACCTTCTATATGGATGTTGGCCCAATCATGCAATATATATATATATATATATATATATTATATATTGTTATATATATATATATATATATATATATATATATATATATATATATATGTGTGTGTGTGTGTGTGTGTGTGTGTGTGTGTGTGCGGTGTGTGTGTGTGGGTGTGTGAGTGAGATTATGATTATGAGAAATATTTGGTAAATGAAATATTGAATGGTTAGTTATTTGGGTGAACACGAGTGGTATATATTAGATTTGGATATCCTATTTCGTAGTTCCACACTTTTAAAATATATTCATTATTTTTATACAGTGAATGTTGAAGTGCAAATGATCAATTTAGAACACTGTATCCCTGTTTATGCTTATATTATCTTCGACATTTGGCCACATAGTCTTTGTTGAAGTCTGTTGTGTCATATGCTCTACCTAGTATATTTTTCCTGTTTTCAACCATGCTTTTGATGCTTTTTATCATATATTGATACTCCGTAGTTATTCCCTACAAATCCTTATATTTTGGATCTAATCTTGCAGTTTGATTCATAAACATTTACTTTTTTATCGAAACAAATCTTTGCTTTGTTTGAATTACGATGGAATAGGCTTAACTCTTTAATACTTGGTAGTGCAAATGAGAGCTTATGATCACATAACTTGCACTGGATTGGATTACCATATTTTGACCTAAGGTAGGCCCTATCTCATAGAAAGTGAGGAATGTGAAGAAGGCTCCATTTCAACTACCTTTTAGTATGGCGTAATAATTAACAATTAAAAATGGTATCCCGATAGGTATTTTCCAAAAGTCAGAGTTAAAATTTGTCTATTTAAGTGTTCGTCGGTTGCTACAAAAATATAATTATCCCTGTCTGTCTGGCGCTCTTAATTCAGTATACTAATATTTGATATAATGAAGTGTTGAAATTTCTGACATATGAGTATAAAGACTTGTAGTAAATGAGATATGTATTGCACTACCATAACAGTTATGCCCAAGGGACGAGCAGATTCACCAGAGGTGATTGCTGAACGAGGAGGAATAATCGGATTGTGGGAGAGTGGAGCAACAGTGGCCAACATCGCTCATCGAATTGGGAGAAGCGCCAAAATGGTAAAGAAGTGGATCCGCCAGTGGGAGGAGGAGGGCTCTGTGAAAACGAAGCCTCGAAGTGGGAGGCCACGTGCAACCTCGCCCAGGACAGATGCTCTGATTGTGGCAGCTGCTGAAATGCATCCTATGAGGACATCTGTACAACATTCTGAACATCTGGGATTAAACTGCAATCCCATGACCTTGAGACGCAGACTCCATGAAGCCAGGATTCACTGTTATATCCCAGCATACAAAGGATGGCTCACTCCTGCACACAAGGAATGTCGCCTTGGGTTTGCTTTGGAACACTTTCTTCTCCGCTTGACGAAAATTACTGGAGAAATGTCATCTTTACTGATGAGAAGGTATTTCAGTCCGTGGCAGCAAAAGTTAGGTATTGCTGGCGGCGGCCTAACACGCGCTACCAGGAAAATCACATACATCACCGAGCAATGAGTGGCAGAGTGGTAGTATCTTTCTGGGGATGGATGTGAGTATATGGTCCTGGTGAGCTAGTCAAGATCGATGGCCGCTTCACAGGAGAGAAATTCATCGAAATCCTCAAGCAAGTGTTCCTTCCAACAGTTCCTGCTCCTTGTGTAATAAAGTTGGTCCATGACCAGAGTCCTATCCACAACAGCCACGTAGTGAGGGATTGGATACAGGATCACCCTGAAATTGAAGTTATGGATTGGCCATCGAAAGGATGTGACTTGAACCCAATCGAACACCTTTGAGCTATGATGGTTCGGAAGTTGAATGTTGGGGAGCAGCGTTCTCGCCAGGCATTAGAAGCTCAAGTCAATGACGTGTGGGAGGGTGTCCGTCGACGTCCCCATCTGAATCTTGTAGATTCCATACCTGATCGTCTGTGTGAGGTCACAGATGCAGATGTAGGTTGGACATCCAACTCATTGTATATTATTAGTACTAATAATAATGATAAAATATTAACACCAGCTCACATGTTTTTAGCTATGTTCCTTTTACTTGATTACCAATTAATGCTAATGTTTTGGAAGATCATGCATATTCCAAATGTTTAAAGTGAAAAGTAATATTTATAGTATGTCAAAATTAAATGAAAAAAAATGTGATATTGGTTCAAAGTTATCTGCCAGATTGTCTGAAAAATGTGATGGTTTTTTCGTTTAACATTTAGTCAAACTGAAATAAGCCTTTAATTTTGAATATAGAAGGCTTTGTAAATATCACTACTTATAGTTTGTTATTTTGAAATAAGAAAGGGAATTACAAAACATGAGCTTCATTCCAAGAAACGAAGGAAGACAATATTAAGATAATAAAGTTGAGACCGAATAAGAGCACAGCAGTTAAGAAACTAAGGCTGGAATATTGAAAGGGGGTCCAAAAGGTAGAAGAAATAAACCCTGATGGAATTAGTGGAGCTAAACGCTGCAACCTACGAATGGTTATATACTAGGCAACTTAACTCGCCAATGCAAAGGTAGAAGCTAGTGGTTCCTAACCCTCCCTAAGAAAGGGAATTACAAAACATGAGCTTCATTCCAAGAAACGAAGGAAGACAGATTAAGATAAAGTTGAGACAGAATAAGAGCACAGCAGTTAAGAAACTGAGGCTGGAATATTGAAAGGGGGTCCAAAAGGTAGAAGAAATAAGCCCTGATAGAGTTAGTGGAGCTAAAAGCTGCAACCTACGAATGGTTATATACTAGGAAACTTAACTCGCCAATGCAAAGGTAGAAGCTAGTGGTTCCTAACCCTCCCTAACACAGGAAATGGTCAGGGAACGGCAAGGACCACGGCAGTTGACTTCCCAGGAGAGAAAAGTTAGATTCCTACAATAATATGTATCTTCCTTTGTCGTCTTCTTCTTTCTGGTGTTTCAATCACATATGTTCTATCACTCAACTTCCCAATTAGCTTGTAAGGACCTTAAAATCTATTAGTGAGGGGAAATCTCTGGACAGGTAAGAACACTTGTTGACCAACAATAAAACTTCGTAGCTTTGTCTCAGCATCATATCTCCTTTTCATTTTCTCTTGACTCACTTTCAAATTTTCTGAAGATAATTTTCTAATATCTTTCAATCTTTTCCTTAAGTTCTTCATATATTCACCTTGGATTTCCTCTTGATTTTCTTCCCAAATTTCTGCAAGAATCTTTAACAGTCTCATTAGGTGTATTCACCTAATGAGACTGTTAAAGATTCTTGCAGAAAATTGGGAAGAAAATCAAGAGGAAATCCAAGGTGAATATGTGAAGAACTTAAGGAAAAGATTGAAAGATATTAAAAAATTATCTTCAGATAACCCATACTTTCTTGATAAGCATTCCTAACTCCAAAGAACATTAATGGTAAACCAACACCCCATTCTCTTCCTGACTCCAAACAATACCTTGTCAGCATACTTTTCAATGTCTGGTGGAACCTTTCTAAGGCACCTTGAGTTTCTGGATGATAAGCAGTGGATAACTGTTGCTTCACTCCATACAAATTTATCACATCCTAGAATACTTTTAAGTAAAGCTTGTTCCTCTATCACTTTGTACTATTTCTGGTATACCAAACTTTGAGAAAAACTCTAAAAGTCTTTCAGCAACTATCCTGGCAGATATGTGTCTAACAGGGATCACCTCTGGGTATCTTGTTACAGGATACATTAATGTTAACAAATACTCATTTCCCTTCTTTGCCTTTGGCAGCGGTCCAACCACTTTGCTAAAGGGTTCTCCTCTAACTCCTATAGGTTGTAGGTAGTCTTTCTGGATGGTTTCATTTGGTTTTCCAGATATTTGGTAGGTATGACAATCACAACAAACCCTGCTAACATCTCTGCGAAGTCCAGACCAGAACAAATATTTCATGATCTTCTCCACAGTCTTCCTGATTCCCATATGTCCACATTCGTGCGCTACTGCTACCACTTGCTTCATCAATGGATATGGAATCAAAATTTGATGATATTCGCCCCATACAGCATCTCCTGGTATATCTGTAGGTCTATACTTCCTCATCAGCAAACCTTCATTCAGATAATAACTGGTAGGAGTTTGTTGCATCTCTTCTCGATCAACAACTCTAAAGAACAAATCAGCTAACGGTGCATCCTTCTTCTGCAAGTCCATCAGCTTCTCTCTTGTCACTTGACCAACTTCAAGGGTTGAATTCTCAATATCTGCTAACTCAGCTACTGTAGTTTCACTACTGTCTTCAGGACCACTGACTACTCGGAGTCTCTTCAGGAACAACAGGTTCTTCTTCGTTGTCGTCATCTTCTTCTTCGTGAGAAATCTCTTCTTGGTCAGCACTAGGGGAAACATCACTTCCCTGGAACAATTCTTCAAAGCACATAGATCCATCACTCGATTCTTCTTGGGTGTGTAAATCCTCGTTTTCTTCACTTACAGTCGTAGTACTCTTCGTACTTCTGGTAGTTGCACAACTAGGTGGGGGTTATTCTTCTCCAATTCTACTGTAGGACTAATCCTCAACAGTTTCTCTGTCACTACAGGACAAGGAATAAATGGCACTCCACCAACTTCATTCCCAACAGGACATGCAAACCTTCCACAGCCCATGAGTCCTTTACAGCAAAATCAACATTCCCTGTCACCAATTCACACGACAGGTGTAAGCGGCATATAGGAATTACTTCCTCTCCTCCTGTACCCTTCAAAATAACTGAATCTTCTGTGAGACTCTTCTCCAACTGAGGGTTAGCACCACGTACTACCACACTATGGTTACTCCCTGCATCACGTAACATCTTGACTGGTACCTGCACACTTCCTCCTTGAGTTGACAGCATACCCTCATAGATATATGGCTTAAAAGCCTCCACTCTGCTAAGGCACTCTGTGCTTGAGGTTACATTTCCACTGGTTGCTAAACATTCAGCTTGTTTAGTTTCAGTATTCTCTGGAGTCTGATTCTTTCCCACTCTGCTCTTCGTAGTTTGTTTCACCTGGTCACCTTTCACTACTTGACCAACTGGCTTTGACAGCTGTTGATTCCGGTAACACTCTTGACCGAAGTGTCCTGCTCTTCCGCACTTGAAGCAGACATCATTAGGTTTCTGTAAGTGTCTTGAAAAATTGGATGAGGATTTCACATTAGCTTGCTGAGATGTATTACCTTGTGTAACTCTTGGTAATATCACTTGTAGGTTTCCAATTAAATTTGTTCCTGATAGTTGGATGAGACTTAAAACCTGGGCGTTGTTGATTCCTGTACTTCACATTGTAATTGTGTTTGCTACTAACTGTACTGTAATCTATTCTTCACTCAGTGTAGCAGCTTTGTCAAGTTTCTTAACCCATATCTCTCTCAAATAGGCTCTTATATTGTTCAAGGACAAATAATTCTTCTAACTCATCAAAAGTTTTAACTTCAGCAGCTTCTAACCAACGTTTAAATCACCTTCTCACTTTGTAAGCATCATCTAAGAAGGTTCCCTTCTCATCTTTTCTTACATTTCTGAATCTTTAATTGTAGTACTCTGGGGTCATGTGGGAAACTTGTAGCACATTGTGTTTATGTACCTTGTAGTCTTTACACTGATCAGCTGTTAGGGCTAGATAAGCACTTCTCCCTTTACCAATTAAGACACTTTGTAGCAAAACTGACCATTTATCTTCTGGCCATCCCATAACTGAAGCAACTTTCTCAAAATGATAAAAAACTCATCTGGAGCTTCTTCAGTAAACTTATGGATTAACTTCTGTACTCTTACTACATCAAATACAGGGTCTTAATTACCTTGGTTAGCGTTAGACAGTGTTACAGGTAATGTGGATCTAGCTCTTATCAATTCCATCTCCCTTTCATGTCTTGCGATTTCTCTTTCCTCTTTTATCCTTTCTCTTTCCTCTTCTGTTGCTTTTTCTACTTCTCTTTCTCTCCTTTCTCTTTTCTCCCTGTCTTCTCTTTCTGTTTCAGCTTGCATTTTCAGCTTAATCGAATTCTGTTCTGCTTCAGTGCATCTAAGCTCTAACTTTGCATCACTTTTCTCTTTCTTTTCTTCTTGCTTATTTATAAGATCAGCATATGGTACATTCAACA
Source organism: Macrobrachium nipponense (assembly GCF_015104395.2). Classification (NCBI taxonomy): domain Eukaryota; kingdom Metazoa; phylum Arthropoda; class Malacostraca; order Decapoda; family Palaemonidae; genus Macrobrachium; species Macrobrachium nipponense. Next base: position 65,888,425 of record NC_087207.1, read on the forward strand.
ACTCTTGAGCCAATTCTAACTCATCTTCATCATTTATTCTACCAGAGTCTATCAATGATCCCATAGCAATAGATCTTATTTGTGCCTTTACCATACTAGTAGACACATAACCACCACATGCAACTGCTAAAGCGCTCCACTGTGCCTTAGTCAGAGTGGTTTCAGATAACACTTGGATGAAAGGACTACTAAAAATTCCTGAACCTTGACCTGAGCCTATTTCTCTTAGTTATTGACTAACAATTCAACACATTAAATGCAAAACAAAAACTAAATGGTCACTCTCCTAACAAAATATATACCTAAGAACACCAGTATATACTAGATTGATAATTTAATCTGTTTTCCCGGGTCTGGGCACCGTTAATACTTGTGACGAAGTGCCAAGTATCTGGTTACTACACTTAGCAATCATTAATTGTTACCTCTCCACAGCCAGACACCTGAACCTTCATCACAGGTAAAATAATGACTGAATACTCTAAAGGCAACAGTGACCCTTTAAACAACTTACCAATATTGCAGAAAATCACACTAAGTTCATTAAAACAAGTGTGAGGTAATCTTATATATAATTAAATTAATTAAAGGGCATCACCCCATCACCAACTTTAAAAGTCTAAGTATTTCACTGATTTTAAAAGTCTAAGTACTTCCCTGGTTCTAACTCATTTCAATGAAATTGAAGGAAAACAGCTCAAATACCACTCTTTGTTTCTACCTAATCAAAACTAAATATACTGGTGAAAAAGAAAACTTAAAAAAAATTTTAAATACAAAAATTTATTATTGAACTAAAAATTTATAAGTGAAGTTCACAATCTCAGAGAAATTTACTTTTACTGGAAAACAACACAAAGTTTAATTAATTCTTGAATTAATTAACCCTTTGAATACAACTGGGTCGTATACGATACGTTTCCTAAGGTATCCCAGAACACGGGTGTATCGTATACGGTCACTGGCAATTTCCTTTCATGTGGAAGACTGATGATTGAACTACTGGCCTGTTTTTTCTTGATATGGTTACAATCTGCCAGTTGTCATATTGTGAATTCATATAAATGTGTCCATTTCCCTAAAATTCATTATTTCTCATCAATATGTTGTAGGAGGAGGAGTCAAGCGTACGACATCTTCGAGCTTGACCGCCGGCAGATCGAGAGAAGAGCTCTCGATGACGATAATTATTTTGTAGACTTTCTCGGTTAATTTTCTAGATATGAAAATGAATGGGATTTAGAAGACATTTAAATGAATAATTATACGCCTGGTGCAAGAGACAGGGATGAAATTTCAACCGACAGTGAAAATAACGAAAATCTGCTACCTAACGAAAGTAACGGTGTTGAAAGAAGTCGGATACAGCGACTGCGAGTTGACTCAGGTGATGTGGGAGTGGGTTGCCAGTAAGTTCCAGCCCCGAGATTTCGTATTTGACGGCAGTGGCAGGGCATTACGTCAAGATGTAATGCGAATGAAAATTCAAAGGAAGTACTCCGAAGTAAATCATGTTTTTAAATTTTTCGATAACGACTTTATGTGGCTGACTATTAGAAAGACAAACCGTTATCAAAGATTCCTTGTTGATTACAATTGGAGATGCAGTACCAAAATATAGGCGAAAGTTTGCCCAGGTTACTGTGAACGAAACGGTACGCTTCCTGTGTGTGATTATGATCATGTCGCATCTAAGTAAACGTCGCATCGTTGATTACTTGATTACGCTTGAGGCAAACTAGACAAAAGGAGAATGAGAAGGCTGATGGCAAGGGACAGATTTCATCGAATTCTAGCTCCACATTTCGTTGACAATTCACAAGGGAAAAAAACATTTCGTTGATAATTCACAGGAGAGACCCAAATAAAAAATGAAATAAAATAGATAAATAAACTAGTGTTCGTCAATGTGCGTAGCAAAATCAGGGAAAAATTTCCTTTCCAAGATTTATGCATAGATGAAAGTTTGATGGTATGGAAGGGAAGGCTTAGTTTCAGCAAAATATTCCAAATAAAAGAAGTCGATTTAGAGTGAAAATATTTGAACTTTGTGATGCCCAAACGGATTGTATTCTCGATTTTATAATAAATCTACAAACATATTGGTAGATGAAAACCTAGGCGTATCTGGTTCTGCGGTAAAAGCATTTATGTCTACGTATCCCGGACAACATGTGACATGTAAAGACGATTGTTACCTACCCACATTCACCAGGATCAATATTATAAACCACTTATGACCAAAATATATAATTGTGTAGTGTATGCAGAGTTTTCGTGGCCTCTAGATATATAAGTACATACCTTTATACATACATACAAATATGCATGCATGCAAACATACATACAAGCGTCCACATACAAATAAATAAATAAATATTTAAATGTAAATATATATGTATGTATGAATGTATGTACTTATATATCAAGAGTGTATACATTCATACATTCATACATATATGCATGTATACATACAAAAATACAAACAAACACATACCACTGTTGATCACAATATATAATTGTGCAGTGTATGCAGCTTTTTCGCCTGGCTTAGAGATATAAGTACATACTTCCATACATGCATACAAATATGCATCCATGCATATGTACAATCAAATGCGCATCCATACACACACACACACACACACACACACACACACACACACATATATATATATATATATATATATATATATATATATATATATATATATATATATATATATATATATATATATATATATATTATATATATATATATATATATATATATATATATATTTATATATATAATATATATATATATATATATATATCAGGTATGTGTGTGTCTGTTTGTAAGTTTGTATGCATACATGCACACATTCATACATATATATGTACATATATATATATATATATATATATATATATATATATATATATATATATATATATATATATATATATATATATATATATATATATATATAGATACGTAAGTCCTCGGGTTACGCCGGTCTCGACTTACGATGTTTCGTGGTTACGAACGCGCCCCCTAATAAAATATAAAAAAATAATATTTTGCGTCGTTCCGTCTTACGCGGTTTAGCGTCGTAAAGCGACGTAAACAAACACGAACTAGTTCCGGGCGCACGGCGGAAGAATACGCTTTGTGGGGGAGAGGACGGCGTCGCTTCGCTACGCTCATTCCTCGCCCATACGCCATTTTGGTTGTTTACACTGCCTCTCTCTCCCTCGTGTTGTATCGTTTTTGTAACTTTTTGCTCTTTGTTATGGCTCCCAAGCGCAAGGCGGACTCTTCTGATGGTAGTGCATCGAAGAAAAGAAAGGCCATCACCATGGAAATTAAAGTGGACATTATAAAGCGATCTGAGAAGGGAGAAACACCAACAAACATTGGCCGCTCGCTTGGTCTTAGCCGTTCGACCGTTGCTACCATTATCAAAGATAAAGAGCGCATCGTTGAACATGTGAAAGGATCTGCTCCTATGAAAGCGACAGTGATAACTAAGCAGCGTAGTGGTCTAATAATTGAAATGGAAAGGTTATTGGTGCTTTGGTTGGAAGACCAAAATCAACGGTGTATCCCAGTCAGCCTTATGGTGATTCAGGAGAAGGCGAAAAGATTGTTTGAAGCGTTGAAAAAAGAAAAGGGGGAGGGAAGTGAAAGTGAAGAGTTTGTGGCTATTTATGCGATTTAAGGCTCGGGCCAATTACCATAACCTTAAAGTGCAAGGTGAAGCTGCTAGTGGGGATGAGAAAGCAGCGAGTGAATTTCCTAAAGCGTTGTCTGAGATAATTAAGGAGGGGGGTTATTCTGCTCAGCAAGTGTTTAACATAGACGAGACAGGTTTGTTTTGGAAACGTATGCCTAACCGCACTTACATCACCAAAGGAGGAGAAGTCAGCACCCGGTCATAAAGCCAGCAAGGAGAGGCTAACTTTACTTCTTGGGGGTAATGCTGCTGGCGACTTCAAACTGAAGCCCTTGTTGGTGTATCAGGCTGAAAATCCAAGGGCACTCAAGGGCATTTGGAAGGGTCAACTACCAACAAGAAGGCATGGGTGACACTTGCAGTGTTTGAGGACTGGTTCGTAAACCATTTTGTGCCAAGTGTGGAGCGGTATTGCGCCTCCAAGGGTATCCCCTTTAAGGTGTTGCTAGTGCTGGACAATGCCCCTGGACACCCTGCCCAGCTGGGAGACTTCAACCCTAATGTCAAGGTGGTTTACCCTCCACCTAATACCACGGCCCTTTTACAGCCTATGGACCAAGGAGTGATTGCTTCGTTCAAGGCCTACTACCTACGAAGGACAATTGCTATGGCTTTACAGGCAACTGAAACAAGAAGGACTTGACTCTGAAGGACTTTTGGAAATCCTACAACATCCTTGATGCTGTAAAGAACATTGCTAATTTCCTGGGAGGAGGTTAAGGCAAACAACATGAATGGTATCTGGAAGAAAATTTGTCCTCAATTTGTGAATGATTTCCATGGGTTTGAGGACACAGTTCAGCTAGTTGTCAAGAACGTTGTTGCCCTGAGTAAGGAAATCAATTTGGAGATGGAGGTTGATGATGTTACAGAGCTGCTGGAGTCTCATGGCGAGGAGTTATCTGCTGAGGACCTAATACAACTGGAGAAGCAGATGATAGAGGAGAAGAAGAAGCACCCACCCCAGAGCCTAAGCTTTCACAAGGCAGGACTTGACAAGAGGTTTTGCAGAGTTGCAGCAAGCGTTGTCAACTTTTGAGGCTCAGGATCCCAACTTGGACAGGTTCACTAGGGTTTCCAGAGGCGTATGGATTTGATGCAGTGTTACAAGGAGATCTTGGATGAAAAGAGGTCGCTCTCTGTTCAGACTAACCTGGAGCAGTATTTTAAGAAGGTAGAGAGGCCTGCAGGAGATCCTGTACCCTCTACCTCAGCTGCCTCTGCTAATCCAGACTCGCCTGCCCCACAATCTCCAGCAACCTTCTGAATGTTCTGCTAACCCAGACTCACCTGCCCCAGTATCTCCAGCACCTTCTGTAGGTTCTGCCTCACCTAAAGACTCACCTGCCCCAACATCTCCAGTAGTATGTTCTGCCTCACCTCAAGAATCACCTGCCTCAGCATCTCCAGTAGTATGTTCTGCCTCACCTCAAGAATCACTGCCTCAGCATCTCCAGCATCTTCTGGAGGTTCTTTTTCTCTTCACTAACCTCCCCCAGTCTCTCCAGCACCGCAGCTTCCTCTCCAGTGTGCAAGCCAATCAAATTAATAAAGGTAAGGAATTGTTCTCTCGTTGTTATTGATAGTATTTTACATTAAATCAAGTGGTATTTTTCAATGTTCCGACTTACGCTGAAAATCGTGTTACGACGCATCTTAAGAACGGATCAACGTCGTAACTCGAGGACCCCCTGTATATATATATATATATATATATATATATATATATATATATATATATATATATATATATATATATATATATATATATATATATATATATATATATATATATATATATATATATATATATATATATATATATG
>NC_087207.1:65896469-65898969 GCF_015104395.2 Macrobrachium nipponense
TAATGTAAATATCTGAGAAGAATTCCTACATACATCTAAAAAAAAAATGTAATCTTGAATAGATAAAATTCCTATTTATTTCCAAGAATGTATAATAAGTTATTAGAAGTTATTCTATATCGTTGAAATATAAAGCATGATTAACATAAAGTACTAAATATATTCGTAAATCTCCCATAGTCAAGAGTTTTATAAGTCTAACTGTATGTCTGAATGGTAAAATCGAGACAAGACAAATTCCATGCTAGTCTTATACAAGAGCTCCCAAAGCGTTCATAAATCGTAATTTCTAAAACTACGTATGGTATTTCTTGTCGACTGGTTACTTGTTTATTGCTATGAATATCATTCAGAAATGGGGTTAATATATAATCAGTGATGTCCTCATTTACAACCATTATTGTAATTGCGCCTATTGGAGTTATTGTTGTACAATGAGAGGGTATGTATCTTGGTAAATCTCTCTCTCTCTCTCTCTCTCTCTCTCTCTCTCTCTCTCTCTCTCTCTCTCTCTCAAAAATAATAAATCTCAATTTTGTAAGCGGAAACATAAAAATGATCAATATTTTCATGATTAGTTTTCTGGCGATTATGCAAATAACTATTGACACTAATATTCAACTGTGCTGTAGATGTGTTTCGGGGATTCAAAATGAATAAAAAGAAAAAAAAAAATGTGTGTCGTCCGCAATTAGTGAAGTACTCATACCTCTGGCAACAGTAAACCCCGATATGTAGTACATATGATATGTTTATCTATTTGTGCTGTTACATAATTACATATTATATATATTACGGATGACTACTATCAAAATGTTATCATAAAACTAAAACAGGTTAATTTGTAGGAAAACAACAAAGAAACGAGCTGTTACAATGATTGTTTACGTTTTCGTGCGTCTGGTAGCATACTACAGGTGACTCCCGTCAGAAAACCTCCGGGTTCTGGGGACCTGTGAGATCTCATCCCAGTCGTAATCAAAGGGTTAAGTAAAATCAAATCAAAATTAATTTATCACAAAAACCAAGAAAATTAATTAATTCAATCAAAATTTAACAGTGTAAGGTAATAAGTAAAATTTGCAAATTAATTTTCAAGTGCTAAACAACCCCAAAATCTTAAAAGAATTCTAAGTAAATGCAAATTAATTCGCAAGTGTTAAAATCAGTTAGATGTGCAATGATTAATTAATGAAAACAATTAAGTTAATAAAATTGAGAATGTAAATGAAAAAAACAGAAAAATGTGGAAAATGCCAAAATAGCGAAAAGAAAGCATTAAGCATACAGAATATAAAAAAACACACTTCAATAAGAAAAATGGATAGATGCACAAAAAATCACTTCAATAAGAAAATGGATAAATAAAAAAAAATCACTTCAAATAAAACAAACACAAAACATAAAAATTTGCAATGTGTAAAAAATTAAAATTGTTTCACCAAAACACTGTAGATTTTAGTTGCATCTGATAAACTTTGTACTAACACATTACCTTGGTACCAATTGTTTCTGCTGCAGCTAGTTCCAAAATTTCACCACACAGTTCACAATATTTCAAGAAAGAAATGCGCCATAACACACTTGTACAATGTTTGTTCAGATTCCACAATAAACACTAACTAATACTAAATAACTCTAAGAAATACAAAATCTAAAATTTATGAGTGACCAATCACTACGTTAATGTAAAATCAAATATGGCTTGGGAGAGAGAGAGAGAGAGAGAGAGAGAGAGAGAGAGAGAGAGAGAGAGAGAGAGATAACATCTTTCCAAGTTCAAAGTTCCGAATGAGCTAACTCTCTTGTATGGGTGAGACATAAACTTTCCATTTCAAGATTTAAGCTACTTATGAATCTAAGAATTCTCTTTTGAAATATCGAGAGATATAAGAGTTAATTTACTAGTATTATTAGATAGTTTTCAATACAAAAATATCTCTAACTACTTATATCAAATGAAAGGTATCAAGCGTATGTGAAACATTTTATGCTTGCGAAAGATGATGCAATCCTTCCAAATGATTACTCGTCAAAGACTAGTGTAAAAAAGTTACAAAAATAGCGCTTAACAAAAAAATTGGAACCACGCTGCCCCAACTGGTGACAGATATCTTCCTGCTTCGAACAGACAATACTAATTCTTTTTATTATCATATTTTATGTTATCTTAATTTTCAAATTATGTTGTGCGAAATCTGAACACACATTATCAGAACATACTAACTCTAAGCTAAATCAGGAATTTGGAAATATTGCAAACAATTTCACAACTCTTCATACAGAGGGGATGATGTGCATTACGCAAGTAATAGCATATATATATATATATATATATATATATATATATATATATATATATATATATATATATATATATATATATATATATTTAAAAAATCACTGTAGATGCACGTGATAGTCAGAAATCCAAGCGCTTTCGTCTTTACTCAGACATTGTCAAGGAGTTAATGAAGTACAATTGGAGAGAAAGGTCTCA
>NC_087207.1:65903969-65908969 GCF_015104395.2 Macrobrachium nipponense
TATCTTATATTTCCTCTATAGCACTCTGAATGGACTTAGTCCCGTAAGTTGGACTGTGGAAATAAATGTGGAAATAAATCTATGTAATTATCATATTATAACTTGACATAATTCTATATTTACCTGTAACGACATGCACAGTTACATTTGCTGGAAGTGCCAAGTGAGGTTCACATGTGTACGTCCCTGCGTGGTGCGGACTTACTCTTTCGACGACAAGACTACTGGTATAATTGAGGTGGTCGACCTGGATTAAACATCACTCATTATTTCCATTGTATATTATATAGAGAAGTATGCTACCACTGACATGCTTTTGAATTTGACCGGAAGTCACGTAAATGAATGGTTGCTTTTTTCTACAGCAGCAGTATTTGATTATATGATGAAAAAGTTGTTTAATATTCTAAGAGTAACATTTCTCTTTTTCGCTAAAATATATTAAACTCTAAGGTGATGGGAAAACAGTACAAAACATAGATTTTTAAGAAAATTGATGGAAGTAAAAACAAATGATTGCGAAAGAATATAAAAAGATAAAAAAAGGTTCTAAATGTTTACATGTATTACGTTTTCGGCATCGATGACGACTTTTCATCAGAAGAAACTAATACTTTTTTTTTTTATTTCGTGTGTATTCTTTAAATATATTACCTAGTTTCAAACAGTTAACAAATAAAAGATACGATGAAAATATATACATTAACACAAATGAAAATTACTGTAGTCTTAAGTTACATTTACAAGGTAAACATATACCTGTAGTGACTGATGTTGGATATAATTAACCATGCTGTTGTTATGATACCAGAATATGTAGACAGGTGGTACTGGAGCGTTAACGACCTGGCACTCGAGAGCCAGGTGTGATCCCTCTTCTATATGAACCTCGCTGGGTCCTTTCACCGCTGCTTCTGCCTCTGATGACCCAATAAAGACGGAGTAAAGGAAAAAACAGAAAAGTAATTTAATTTGAAGAATACGTGTGACTAACACTATAGAGAGAGATAGTTCTGTGAGATACAAGTGGCACAAAAAATAAACTTGTGATGCAAACAGCGCGAATGAAATGGTCGAGTGTACTCTATTAATACTGGAACTAAATTGGCCAGTTAAGGCCTAAGAGTGATCATAAAATAATTAGTTGAATGGCAATCATAATAACGAAAAATGTAAGCCAATGCCATCTAAAACAAATGTCCTATTTTTTTCAATAACTGTGCATACAAGACAAGTCCACGATATACAAGAAAAAACAGACATCACTGTCATTTATTAACCAAATTCTTGTACGTCCGTAAATGAAGATTTGTTGGAATATACGGACTTTAGGGACTAAAAAAACATTTATATTTCTATAATATGAATTGATGCGAAAAATCTGTAGTAAAGGTAAAAATATTTCTGCTATGAACATTACTACTGCAGACTGATGAATTTCTGCTTCTAGTGTTATAATGCAACATGCAGCAGTGAAAGAGTAAACTATCAAGTGTCTTTGAAACACTGCATGAATCACACATTTCTTCAAGGAGTAGATAATATCCATTAATTATTTAGTTTATAAATGTTTATTTTTGTTAGTAAAATTTTAACGAATATTATGATAATAGATGTCATTGCACTTTGTGTTATTGAAATTACAAAGCTCCTACATATCAAGCAATCCTGTTATTTTTCAATTCTTCCTTTCTTCCATCGGGAATTGTAAAATGACTCACTAATTTATTGTATTTAAATAATGAGTCATTCTCTTCGTAGATATGGTATTATAGCGTGGGATGAAATATTTACCAAAGATTTGCAGCCTCAGGTAAGTCGTAAGTAAAGCAAGTTGTAGACTTATGCTTTCTAACTTTTTATGAAACAGTACTCACGAGTAACAGATAGAATGAAGAAAAATGATACAGGAGGATGAGTCGTTAGCTGACATTCGTATTGGCCTGCATCTGACAATTGGACATCTTTCACCCAAAGTTCCCATGCCTGTAGGGTAAATAAAATGAAAGTTTTATATTTCAGGGGAGATCCTGAATTAAATGGTTATTATTATTATTATTATTATTATTATTATTATTATTATTATTATTATTATTATTATTATTATTATTATTATTATTATTATTATTATTATTATTATTATTATTTCTTAACATTTATAGGGAAGAAGCAGTTTCACAGAATTTAATGCCAAAATACGAAAAAATAGACATCATGCTTGGGACAATGACCCATAACTAAATTTTCATAAACAGTAATGTAAGTAAAAAGAAATTAGGGCATGAGTACATGGAGCTCTAAAGAAGATTTATTATCTCTCATGAGATTAACACCAATAAAATCAGTATGAAGTCCGTTCCATAGCTTTACAGTGGAAGAAATGAAAATTATCTGGCACTGGATTCAATAACAACCAGGCGTCTCAACGGAGAGTGGATATTAAACAATATTCGTTTAAAATCACAGATCATGGGAAACTTTTGACATCCAAGCAGTAAGGTACTTCTCAAGCAATGTCAGAACGAAAGATAATGTAGTACATGGTCTTAATACTATCATCTTTGAACCTATAAGAAAAATTCTTACTTTTTCTCGAAGGTAACATCAGGAACTTTATAATTTAACTGTGCTTGATTTCCGCCCTACATAACGTACAAATCGGTTTTAGTATCTCAGTTACTCAATTACTCAAATTAACTGTATCACCATTAAACTTCCAAACATCATAGACACTATTGTCTATTGCCTGATGGTCTCGTTGAGCTGTTTCTTCTCTGTCTATATGTTTGTTTATTGATTTTTCGTCTCTCTCTCTCTCTCTCTCTCTCTCTCTCTCTCTCTCTCTCTCTCTCTCTCTCTCTCTCTCTCTTGTAATAATCAATGCGAGTACAATTGTTTTTATTTTCCTTCAGGTCAAGTTGTAACCAGGAATTCTTTATTCTTTTAGTAAAGGTCTAGGTAATTTTATCCTGAATGTTTAATGGTATTTCTAATTTGTAGTTCTCATTTAATTAGTTTACTGATTACCATGTTCGCTGTTTACAGACAAGAAAATGCAACTATGAGGAGTTGTGAAACGTCGGCATATTATCATAATATGCATATGGGTAGTGACTATATATATAGATATATATATATATATATATATATATATATATATATATATATATATATATATATATATATATATATATATATATATATATATATATAGACATATATGTGTGTGCATGTGTGGGTGTGTGTGTGTATGTATGTATGTATGTATGACTGGATCACGAAAGTTTGGAACGTGATGAATATATAAACAAAAGTGAAAGCCACGAAGGAAAGTGAAACAATTGAGTATCTACAAGATCTTTCGACTCAACGTTCTTTACTTAGCAGACTGACATACATTTGAAACTGAGTGGACAAGGAAGGGTCGTATAAGTGACAGATAGGGATTATGACTTACAAAAAACTAATAAAACAAATCCCTTTGATCAAGTCATAAAAAACTTTAATTTCACAGTGAAAAAAATCCTTAAAGATAAAAGCACTACAAGACCAATTGTCAGTCAAATTTCCTTCGTTACCTTACTTGTGCGGATTAGTCAAAACACACAAAGAAAATAGTCCTATGCGGTCTATTATCAGTACTTTTGGCTCAATCTCATATAAACTTTCGAAATATATAACTAAGCCATTGTCCCCGTTACTTGGAACTATCTCAGATTCTTATATATGTATGTTCTCTTTTTACTAAAGTCCCTATATATTCTATTTTAGAATATCTTAGTAACGAGCTAACCCAACATGAATTACCTCTACCTGTAAGTCAAATTATTTCACTCACTAGGCTGTGCATTTGTGATTGTAAATTTATATTGAATAGTGAATTTTATCAACAAATATTTGTTATGGCAATGGGCAAACCTTTATCACCACTCCGCTCAAATTTGTACATGGAATTCATTGAGAAAGGCTATTTACCTAATATCATAAATATTCCTTTAAAGTGGTATAGATATATTGATGATATTTTAGCTGTTTTGCCTGCTGGAATTGATGTCAATTATTTAATCTGTAAATTAAATAACCTTCTTTCTTAGATGTAAATTAAATTGCCTTCTTTCTTAGATGTTTTGACAGAGAAATTGAATACATAAGAATAATAGGGACAGATTTATGTTATCCTTCACATATATTAGATATTTGCTATGATAAAGCCACAAAAAAGTTTTATAGTGAAAATAACACGGAGAAATAAACTTCTTAGAACATTCTCAGCTTGCCTTATTTTAACGGTTTTGAAACCATATAATCATTGTTAAATATTTTAAGGTCAACCACATTTTTTCCTATAACACACTGAAAGGAATCTTAATAAAAAATGGCCACTAGTCTTTTGTTTGGGAAAGTTTCTAATTCTCCATGTGCGTTGGATTCTAGGTACCTATTTCCTTTAATCCATATCTGTCACTTATACGACCCTTCTTTGTCCACTCAGTTACTAATGTATGTCAGTCTGCTAAATAAAGAACGTTGATTCGAAAGATCTTGTTTAAATTTCCTTCTTAGCTTCTTCCCTTATATATATATATATATATATATATAAGCGCATGTAATATATAACTATATAATATATATACTATATATAATATATATATATATATATATATTATTATTATATATATATATTATATATATATATACATATATTATATATATATATATATAATATATATATATATATATATATAGATATATATATATATATATATATATATCCATATATATATATATATATTATATATTTATATATATATATATATACTATATATAGAAATATATATATATATATATATATATATATATATATATATATATATATATATATATAAAGGTTTTTGCCACAAAGGGAAAAATGAAAAAGCGAGATAGACAAGCACTTTCGGTCTAGTTCGACCCTTTACTCAGGCACAACTGATCTTACAAAAAAAAACATAGTCAAAGTA
>NC_087207.1:65913969-65921469 GCF_015104395.2 Macrobrachium nipponense
AGGCCCGAGGGATAGAGTACAGAGAGACACGGAACTTTTTTTTTTTCTCCTCACCGTCTGTGTGCAAAAGTTGAGTATAACAAAAGATCGATCGATCAAAAGCAACAGCAGTTGCGTTGTTTCAACTGCAATAAACCAGGACATCCAAAGAAATTGTGTAGGGTTAAATATTGCGGAATGTGTAAAAGTACTGAGCATTATTGGCAGTCTTGTTCGTCTCTAGATACTGAGAGATGCGAGGCCTGCACCGCAAGGTTCCGGTAATTATAATGTGAGAAACTTCCCAGGCGGGTCAAACCAGAGGGCAAAGGGATCGGCGAAATTTTTGGAAGCCCGATCAACATAAAGGGTACAGGTGATTGGTACATGCCATTGTGGTCTCGTGGGGGACGCCCCAGAGCCCAAGCCTATAGTCTATGGAACAGTAGGGGATGTGGATATCCCGGTTTTTATAGACACCGGGGCATCAATAGATCTAATGGACTATAATTTGTATCAATCCATGTCTCCAATTACCCTTTGCAGCCCTCTACGAGACGGTGTGTGATGTGCAAGCCCATAGATTAAACACCCTGGGTTTGTGCAAATACGGTTTGCTCTCGTGACAGAGTGTTAACAGAACCTTTTTTGGTAATAAAAGGAATTGCCTTAGGTAATAAAATCTTGTTGGGTCATCCTGCTTGTAGAAGACACAAGATTTCGATCCATGCAGGTGCTAATGGGATAACAATCGGAAAATGAATTACCTCATACCATATGAGGACGTGAATAGAATGGAGGACATGGAGGTTATTGAAAGAGGAGAGGTGCTCGGTGGTATTAATGGCGGTGATATGAGTGTTATGGGGGAAAGGTAATGTTAAAACACACGTTGGTGATCTGGGAGATGATTACGGGGGTTTCTATCAGAGTTCATGTGGTAACAATGATACTAACAATACTGGTGATGATACTAATATGGATGTTATTTCTGATACTAACAATGCTGGGGATAATACTGAGGGTGGTAATTTGTATGGGGCGGTGGCAAGGGGAGATACTAACCACAAATATAGAGGTGTTTTTATTTGATATTATGTTACTACCAGGTTCAAAGGTTATGGTAAAAGTTAAATTGAAGGAATGAGAAAACCCACAGATGTGTGTGTTATTGAAAACAGTGAAAACTCAGAGGAGTTGTTAGCACGGCATCGGTGAACAGTGTATCCAAGAATGGGGTTACGTGGGTGGAGCTATTAAACTGTAATGATACAGCTAGGAGATACCAGAAAAATACATATATAGTAGACTTCCATGATTGGAATTGTGATAGTGGTTCTGTGGCTATCGTAGAGGGGAAACCTGAGTTTTCATAGGCAGAAATACAATCAAGGAAACAAACATTTAGTGAACATTTGGCTAATGCGGATTATGGCGAACACGTTGAAGTGATAAGCAGGCTCTTGGCGGAATTTGGGGATACGGTAGCCTTGCAAGGTGATAAATTGGGGTTGACTAATGTGTTAGAGCATAAGGTAAATTTGGAGAGCAAACTCAAAACCTATTTATATTCCTGCATATCGCATAACCTTTCAAAATCAGAAGAAAGGTAGAGAAAGAAGTTAATAGATGGGAAGAAGAAGAATCATTAGACCCCAGTGTGTCTCCTTACAACTTTCCCTTGTTAGCGGTACCTAAGAAAGACGGTTTCGGTCCGTGTATGTGTCGATTTTAGACGTTTAATGAGAAAACGATCCCTGACGCTACCCAGTCGCGTGCATACCAGATCTTTTTGTCGAAATTGGGGGACATAATATTTATAGCTCAATTGATTTGGCGCAAGGTTTCTTACAGGTCCTCTCAGCGAGAGTAGCAAGGAATATACCGCCTTTTCAGTGCCCAAGGGACACTACGAATTTACGCGAATGCCTTTCGGTTTATCGGGCAGTCCGATGACTTTTACCAGGTTGGTGAACACAGTTTTGCACGGGTTATTGGGCAAAAATGTTTTTGTGTATATGGATGACATCCTGATCGCAACGGACACGATCGCGCAACACCTGGAAGTGCTTACAGAAGTACTTAGGAGGCTTAGATTAGCGGGGTTGAAAATTAAGCTAGCCAAGTGTTCGTTCTTGAAAAAGCAGATCACATATCTAGGTCACGTCATATCTAAGGAAGGGGTTAGAGTAATGACGATAAAGTCAAAGCAATAGCGAATTTTCTTGCACCCCCAGATCAAAGAAAGAGATTAAGTCATTCCTGGGTATCGCCGGTTTCTTCAGGAGGTTCGTAAAAGGGTTTTCTAACATAGCAGCTCCCCTAACTGATGTGTTGCGGGAAGACGTTCAATTTCAATGGAAGGAACCCCAGGCGGAGAGTTTTTCAAAAGCTTAAAGATGCGCTAATGAATCCCCCGGTTTGAAGTTTTACAGATTTTAAGGAAACCTTTTACATTAGTGACTGATGCAAGCCAGGAAGGCATAGGTGCATGCCCTTATGCAAATGTTTGATGGGAAATTTCATCCTATAAGCTTTTTTTATACCAGGAAGTTCAGGACAAAAGGCAGTAACGAGAAGTCCATGGCCACCATAGATAAAGAAGCCTTTGCAATAGTGTCGAGCTTAGTTCATTTTAAAATGTTACTGATGGGGAATAAAGTAGAAGTTCTTACAGACCACAAACCGTTACTCGATCTTTTTAATAAACCCAATTTGTCTCCCAAAAGAGCTCGATGGTTTCTAACTATCAGAGATTTTGATGCAAAGCTCAAATATATAGAGGGCAAATTTAATGTTGTTGCTGACGCTCTCAGCAGGAGTTTTCATGACGCGGAAGGTTTCCAAGTCGCGCAGGTCATTAACGAAGCCATACAATGGGATATACCTCTCATAGAGCTAAGGCAAGATGAAGACGAGGTTTTAGCAGATGCGAAAGCATTTCTGAGAGGGGAATTAGTCAAGAAACGTTATAGCTTGCCTTTTTCGGGTTTGGAGTTAGAAGGATATCTGTTGGTTAGGAAAATTGGAATATAGTTGAGAACCAGTGAAAGTAAAGGAGATACAACACGGACTCGTAATTCCGAAAGTCCTAATTCCAGTGGTTTTTAGATATAGTTTCATTGCAAGTTCGGTAGTCCTCACTTGGGAAAAAAAAAACTTATGATGAGGTTCGGGCTAAATACATTTGGAAAAATATGGGTAAAGATGTGGAAAATTTTGTAAGGAATTGTGCGGTGTGCAACACATGTAAGCCTGCTAGGACAACGTCATGCAAATTAGGATCGTATCCTATACTGAGTAAGCCTTTTCAGAGAATACATATGGATGTCTTAGGGAATTTTTGTGAGTCTAGATATCCGAACAAGTACTTGCTAGTGATAATAGATGAACTTACAAGGATAGTAGAAATTTTCCCACTTAAGCATAAAACGGCCGAAGAAGTAGCCATAGCATTTTTCAATGGTATCGTTTGCAGATACGGTTCACCCGAAGTTCTATTAACAGACAATGGAAGGGAATTTGTGAACAAAACCTTGGAGTGTTTAGCTGAATTCATTGGGATACAGAAAGTAACAATTATTCCATACAGACCCGAGGCTAATGGATTGTGCGAACGAGCAAACAGGAAAGTGCTCGAAGCGCTCAGAAAAACAGTAGGTGGTAATGATAGAAATTGGGACAGATATATTAACGTTGTTAGACATAGCATTAACACCATGGTTAGCGATTCAATTAAAATGTCCCCTTTTGAAGCTTTTTTTGGTTATCCAGCGCGAGGCACATTTGATTTGTTAACTACGCCTCACCAGGGCGAGGGTACGGTTGAAGCGCTGATATCCACAGCGAGAGAGAGACACGCATGTCTTAGCCGTAATCTCGAGTCCACAACCAGAGATATGGTTCAAAAGAGTATTAGTAAATCATCTGATCCCAAGATCAATGTCGGTGATAAGGTATTTTTAAAACTTAACGTGAGAAATGAGTTAAATTACAAACTAGGCCCGAAGTTTAAAGGTCCTTTTAAAGTCATTGAAGAGAAAATTGGGAATAGGTTTGTAGTTTTAAATGAACGAACAGGTCAGTCGAAGCTAACACATATCTCGAAATTGAAAAGAATTGGTTGTGGCAATTAATATATGATCGCACAATTGCATTCATTTTTCCTTTTTTTTTTCTTGTTATCTGTTTTTGTAATTTGATGACAGAATGGCTTTGCATTTTTTTCCCCTTCTTTGTTTCCTTCTAATGTTTTTCTCTCTTATTGTATGTAAGTCTGCGGCGTTTTGGCGTAAGATTTCGGGGTTAATATTTTTCGGCAAATGTTTGCTTTAGCTGAGAAACGGGATGGTTTTTTTTAGCGTGGGGTCAGTAATTAAATAGAGGAATTATTTATGTCACCCTGAGTGTTATTATTGAGATGATGGTTTATGTATAATGAGATGGTTCTGGGGAGTGTGCTTACGAAGTTCAGTACTAAACTTTTATTTTTGAGAATCACGAGTTTCTAGCGTCGCGAGTCCTGAATATGCTGCAATGCTAAGCACCTGACGTGTTCATAGGTGGGTTTCTTTTTTTGCTGAAGTTGCTGTAAGGAGTCCGGTTGCGAACCTTCCCTTTGGAATTGATTACTCGGGGATTTGCACGGTTTTCGGAGATGCTGATTATGACATTTCACGAGAACGTGTCATGTAAGGGGATTTTTTTTTCTTGTCGATAGGGTTGCTGCGCTAGCAGATTCTGTAACGGTACACATTCCTTTTTGGGAAAAGATGTTGAATTATATATGTTTTTTTTTTTATCTTTCTTTAACGTCGTCCGAGATGATTAAACAACTGATTGGTTTTCTTTTTCTTTTCTCTTGATGTGCGCTGTGTAATGGGGAGGGGGGAAAGTTCACTTACTATTGTTGTATTATCTTTTTTTTTTTTTTTTTTTTTTCTTTTCTTACGAGAGATGTTGCAATGAGGGTTAAGCTCTAAATAGCATTTATCTATTAGATAGAAGATATAATTTGTCAGGGTATGTGGGTTGGATAGAAGGGGTGTTCGGCATTATATTTTATGGAGGCTAGTTATATAAACCATAAAGGGGTTTTTACTGTTAGACTTTATGAGTTCTCTTTTGATAGTGTGTTTTGTCAGATATGGGATTATTTGTGGAGAAATTCAGTAGGTAAAGATTATTTGTTTTAGCGAGGAATTTTTCTTTTTTTTTTTTTTTTAATATTTGATTAGTAGATTGAATATATTAATTAGTGACGAATTTGTGGGGTAAAACAAGACTTTAGTTATTTTATGACCATGTAGACCTTTTAAATACGGACACATAATGACTGGAGAATTCCCAACTCTACGTGAGGATGCCAAGGGAGACGACTTCGTTCTACAGTACCAGAGATTGAGTCAAGTCTACACACGAAGGGCATTTTTGTGGACGTGCCTTGGCAAAGGATGAGATGTCTTCATATAATTTCTGGGATAAATCAGAGTCCTACAGTCTTCGATGAGGTGGGTGCGAGTAGCACTTGCATAGAATAACGGGGTGGTGACCACGTTTACTTCAGTAGAAAAGTCGAATCTACAGTTTAGCGACGGAGGTGTTGGATACACTCACGAGGGTTGCAGACGCTGAATAATGGCGCGTGCTGAGTTGTTTCGAGTTGGGTTTACGTAACTCGACCTGCGTCCTACAACAATTCGCTCATTCTACAGGGATCTCAGCTGTTTGACAGTTCCTGCAGGATTCTTACAGACGTCTTCATGGTACTTAGTCGGCGTGTCTACAACTCGTCGATAAAGGTGGTTTCACCGACACCTACACGGAAACCATAAGGCGGTTCGAATCCCGCCTACAGTGGAGTCCATTACTGTCCCGCCACTAGAAGATATGGTGAAGATGAACCTTTTTTTTTTTTTTTTTCGATGACCGCTATACTAAACCAATAGTAATGATCATGTTAGGCACTATACTGATCGCCATTTGTGTACTTGGAGTCCTTAAACTTTTATGCATTCGACAAAGTACAAGTGCTCCGGCAACGGAGGTGGCTCTAAGTCATGTGGTACATTGATACATTGGGCATTAGTTGCTGATATGGTGTGAGACGGGAGTGCATTATTTTCTTTTTTTTTGAGACCAGCCTCTGTTTTATATATATTTGTAAGACGCTTGTGTTATCTAGAGCTAGGCGGGAGCTAGCATGGGGGTAGCCGAGCTCCTCTAAAGAGGTGAAAAGAGGGGGAATGGCTAATAATATGTTTAAAGTGTTTTTATATAATAATAAAGTCACATAGCTCTACTCGCCTAAGAGCAAGCAAGGCATGTGCAATTACGTTTGTACGCGTATTGGACAGGCCTACTGGTTCAGGGTACTTGTGGAAGACGCATTCTTTGTGCAAAAGAGAGAACAAGTGGTTGCTCCAAGTGTCGGGAGAAACGCCCATCGAAAAGGTAAGACACGTTCTATAAAAAACTTAGAAAAACTGTTACCTTTGGAAAAGAGAGAGAAGTGTGGAAATATTCTCTTTACGTAAATACTTTGAAAAGAGTGACGTGGGGTGTCTATATAACTATTATCTTTATTACAGATGGGTCCGATTCCATGGTTGAATAGGAACGGGATTCTCTAACTGACCATACTAGACAATGTGACTTGTTTGGGGTTTGAGAGTGTAACCTTAGTCAGGAGGGAGAATGTTATCTTATTGATTTCTTTATGGGTAGATTTGGGTTTTTATGCCATTATGACTTGTTAATCATTTTGTTCTTTGTTATAACCAATTGCTTTGGGAAATAAATGATATTTTTTATATATACGCAGTCTTAATAAGCCTCGTGACATCTTACAGACAGGGCACCGTTGGCAACAGGTAAGAGTTCCCAGTTTGTGTAGTTTAGGGAAAAAGGGGGGGGTAACTAACATATATATATATATATATATATATATATATAATATTATATATATATATACAATACTAAACATATATATATATATATATATATATATATATATATATATATGTATATATATGTATATCTATATATATATATATATATATATATATATATATATATATATATAGATATATCTATATATATATATATATATATATATATATATATATATATTATATACACATAATATATATATATATATATATACTATATATATACATATATATATATATATATATCTATAATAATCTACTATGTATATATATGTATATCTATATATATATATATATTATATATATATATATATATATATATATCTATATATATATACTATATATATATATATATATATATATATATATCATATATATATATATCTATATATTATATATACTATATATATATATATATATATATATATATATATATATATATATTCAACTAATGACAAACTAATTACCCTATGATGAAAGGTTTTCAGATATTCCTAGAATTTTAAAGCTTTTTAACATAAATGTTGTTTTCAGTAATATTAATGTCAAGAGTTTAGTAATCAAAAATTCT
>NC_087207.1:65938222-65950722 GCF_015104395.2 Macrobrachium nipponense
TCCCAGGCAGGTCACTCAAAGGGGCAAAGAGATCAGCAAAATTTTCAGAAAGCCTATCAACAAAAAGGGAACAGATAATTTGTATGTGCCATCGTGGTCTCGTGGGGGATGCCCCAGAACCCAGGCCAATAATAAATGGAACAGTGGAGGATGTGAAGATCCCAATTTTTTTATTGGTACAGGATCTTTAGTGAATTTAATGGACCATGATCTGTATCAGTCCATGTTCTCTCAATACCCTTTGAAACCCTCAATGGAGACAGTGTATGATGTGCAAGCCCATAGATTAAATATCCTAGGTTTTATAAGAATACGGTTTACTCTTGGTGGTAGGGTGTTAATAGAACCATTTTTGGTTATAAAAGGGGTTGCTTTCGGCAACAGACTTTTACTAGGCCATCTTGCATGTAGGAGACACAGGATATCGGTCCACACAAGTGATAGTGGCATAACGGTTGGAATACCAGGGTTTTTTTATCCCATATGTGGATACAGGCGGAAGTAAGGATACCGAGATTAATATGGGTAACGGTGAAAATGGGGATGCTCTTGGCGGTGATAAGTAATGATACCAATGATATGGGGAGTGGTGATATCAGATCCCACACTGGTGATATGTGAAATAATGGTGAGGGTGTCGGTGATGATAAAGGGAATATTGAGGACCACGGTGGTGACAATTTTGGCAGTTTTAACAATGGTGGTATGGGTGGTGATGCCGATACTGATACTGATACTAACAATGGGGTCCTGGTGGATGCAATGAGAACCACGGGTGGTAATATTTATGGGGACGTGGAACAGGGAAGTACAAATCACAAAAATAAAGGTGTTTTATCAGAGGATGTTATTTTAAATCCAGGTACAAAGACTATGGTAAAAGTCAGACTGAGGGGAGTGAAAAAGCCAGGGAGGTATGCATAATTGAGGGTAGCGAGAAACTAAGAGGGGTTATTAGCACCTTATCGGTGAACAGAGTATCAAACACTGGCGTTACATGGGTGGAATTGTTGAACTGTAATGAAACAGTTAGGAAATATCAGGAGAACACTTATGTGGTAGACCTCCAAGATTGGAGTAGTGATAGTGGTTCGGTGGCTATTGTAGAGGGGAAAACTGAGTTTTCAGAGGCAGAAATGCAATCAAGGAAGGTAATATTTAGAGAACATTTAGCTAACACAGACTAAAAAGAGCATATAGAAGCGGTAAGCGAACTTTTGGCAGAATTTGGGGATACAGTGGGATCACAAGGGACAAGTTAGGACTGACATATGTTAGAACATAAGGTAAACCTACAGGAATGTACGAAACCCATTTCTATTCCTGCAACCGCATACCTTTTAAAATCAGAGAACAGATAGAGAAAAAGGTCAGTAAATGGGAAGAGGAAAGAATTAGTAGACCTAGTGTGTCTCCATACAACTTTCCCCTGTTAGCGGTGGCTAAGAAGGATGGCTCTGTCCGAGTATGCGTCGATTTTAGATGTTTGAATGAGAAAACAATTCCTGACCGTTATCCTGTCGCAAGCATACTAGACCTTTTCGTAGAAATTGGGTGACATAATATTTATAGTTCAACTGATTTAGTGCAAGGTTTTTGGCAGGTCCCTCCTAGCGAAAGTAGCAAGGAATATACTGCTTTTTCAGTGCCCAAGGGACACTATGAATTTACATGGATGCCTTTCTGTTTGTCAGGTAGTCCTATGACCTTTATGAGGTTAGTAAACACAGTTTTGCACGGGCTATTGGGTAAAAATGTCTTTGTGTATATGGATGATATATTGATTGCAACAGACTCGATCGAGCATCACTTAGAAGTGCTTGAGGAAAGTACTTAGGGGACTTAGGTTAGCAGGATTGAAAATTAAGCTAAGTGTACCTCCTTGAAGAAGCAAATTACATATTTAGGTCATGTCATATCTAAAGAGGGAGTTGGAGTAAATGACGATAAAGTCAAAGCTATTGCAGATTTTCCTATCCCAAGGACAAAGAAATGAATTAAGTCATTCCTGGGAATGGCGGGATACTTCTACCGATTTGTGAAAGGGTTTTCTAACATAGCAGCTCTTTTAACAGATGTGTTGCGGGATGATATTCAATTTTATTGGGGGGAACTGCAACTAGTAGCTTTTCAGAAACTTAAGGACACATTAATGAATCCCCCAGTTCTGAAATTTCCAGATTTCAGCAAATCGTTCACATTAGTGACTGATGCCAGTCAGGAGGGTATAGGTGCTTGCCTTATGCAAAAATTTGATGGCAGGCTCCATCCCATAGCCTTCTATAGTAGGAAATTGAGGACAAAGGGAAGCAATGAAAGACTAATGGCTACCATAGATAAAGAAGCCTTTGCAATAGTATCAAGTTTAGTTCATTTTAAAATGTTACTAATGGGGAAGAAAGTAGTTCTTGCAGACCACAAGCCATTATTGGATCTTTTTAATAAACCCGATTTGTCACCCAAAAGAGTTCAATGGTTCTTAGCTATCAGGGACTTCAATTCAAAGCTCATGATACAGAAGGATTTTAAGTTGGGGTAGTTACTAGTGATTCTATACAATGGGATATAAGTCTCATAAAGCAAAGGCAAGATGAGGACGAAATTTTGGCAGACACAAAAGCGTTTCTCAGAGGGGAATCAGTCAGGAAAGGCTATAAGTTACCTTTTTCTGGTTTAGAATGAGAAGGTAATTTGTTGGAAAGGAAAATTTAATATAGATTAAGGACTAGTGAAAGCAAAGGAGACATGACACAGATCGTGATTCCGAAAGTCTTAATTCCAATAGTTTTAGATATGGTACATTGCATGTTTGGTAGTCCAAATTTGGGGAGAGAAAAAATGAGATGCGTAATAAGTATATTTAGAAAAATATGTGGACAGATGTAGAAAATTTTCTGAAAAAGTGTACAATGTGCAATGCTTGCAAACCCGTAAGGGTAACTTCTTGCAAATTAGGGTCATATCCTATACCAAATAGACCTTGTACGAGAATACATAGGGATATCTTAGGAAATTTTTGTCAATCTAAATATGCAAATAAGTACTTGCTAATAATAATAGATGAACTATCGAAGACAGTAGAAATGTTTTCACTTAAGCATAAAACGGCTGAAGAAGTAGCTGTAGCATTTTTCAATGGGGTCATCTGCATATATGGCTCACCCGAGGTTCTGTTTGACCGACAATGGTAGAGAATTTGTAAACAGGACTTTCGAGTGTTTAGCAGAAGTCATGGGGATACAGAAAGTAACAATTATTCCATACAGACCTGAAGCTAATGGGTTATGTGAACAAGCAAACAGGAAAGTGCTCGAAGCTCTCAGGAAGACTATAGGAGTAAACGATAGAAACTGTGATAGATATATAGATATAGTTAGAAATAACATAAATAATATGGTCAGTGATTCCATTAAAATGTCTCCATTTGAAGCATTGTTTGGTTGCCAAGCGCATGGCACATTTGATGTGCTACCTATACCTCAATGGGGTGGTGACTGTGGTGATGTATTCTATGAGGTTATATTCACTAACCAGTGGTTATATTTGGTGGTACATAGCATGTTGTGGATAATTTGTGGTTTGTGGTTTTCTGTGGTTTATATCCTGACAAGGTGGTTTCCTGGGTGTTGTATACATGTAGGGTATCACAAATGATTTACTTTGAGGGGTATTTGGTCATGTTTAAATGGCTTAGGATTTAGTCTGCGGTGGTGTATTTTATATTGGTGGTCAAATGGCTTAGGATTTAGTCTGTGGGGATATGTTTTATATTGGTGGTTATATAATAGAGGACTTTTTACGGACAATTTTGGGTATCCTTATGGTAGCAAAGAGGATGTCCCGAGGATAATTTTGAGGTTTAATGTGGTTCTGTAGTATCAGTGAAGATTTGTTGAGGATTCCCAGCGAGGATTAAAGGAAGATTTGGGGCCAATTTGAGGAATGATGATTTTGGAGTTTACGAGTCTGACTAGTCAAGTCAATGGTGCGATTTAAGGACATGTTGAATAAACAGGTGGTTTGGTGCTGACAATGCCGTAGTGTCTCGGATGAGATCCAATTGTTGATATTTTCTTTTGGAGTTGATTACTCAGAGGTTTGCACTGCTGTAAGGAATTTTGATGATGACATTCCATGGTGAAGAATTTTAAGGGGTCATTTAGGGAATGATACTGATATGTTGCGGCAGCAATTTGTGTGGGTGATACAAACTAAATTTTGTAATAGGGAAACAGTTGATTTTTTTTTACAAGGGAAACCTGTAATCAGAATTAAGCGGTTTTTATGGTATCTTTCCATAGGATTTCTTTTATAAAGGGGAGATAGAATTTATCTAGAATTTATCTTGAGATACGTAAGATAGAAGGGATAGTCAACATTATATCTGATGGAGGTTAGCTGTATAAACACTACAGGGATTTTGCTATATAAACATTATGGGGGTTTTGATGGTATGCTTGTTAGATACGGTATTAATAATGAGTTGTCAGGTATTGATAAAAATTCTCCCAGTCAGTTTTAAATGGGTCAATAGATAAAGACCATGTTCATTTTAGTGAGGAACTTCATCCTTTAATAATTGACTATGAGATTGGGTATGTTAGTTCATGACAGATTCGTGTGTTAAAGCAAGACTATTTTTTTTAATATCATGTAGACATGTCAAGGGGCTAGTTAGAACTTATTAACCCTTTAACCGTTTAGTACGCATATATACGTAGCACACCAGTGCTACCTGAGCCGTTTAGTATATGGGGAGCAGTTTTTTTTTTTTTTTTTTTACTGTGATGTTTAGTACGTATATATACGAGTGATTTTTCCTGCCTTTCTTTCAAGGTAAATCCTCTATAATGTATTCTCTCTAGGTCCGAGGAAGTATTGTTGAGTTTATCTAAACAAAAGAACTTCCTCCCTAACTCCTTTTATTACAATTTTCCTGATTTTCTATATCTAATGCGGGAATTCGCCAGTCACTTGGTGCAATCGCTATGTAGCGAGATAACACAATGCTGGGCTGGTTTGTTCACTCACACGGAATTTTGGTCTTTCGATGCAGGGGGTAAAAGGGCTATAATCCTATCTAAGCCAACATAGCATCGGTTGTGAGTTGTTTTCTCTGTTTTTTTTTTTTTCCAGCTGACACACAAATAAAAATTATAACTTTGTAATCGTAGTTTATTGACATTATTCCTATTGAAATATAAAATATATACTGGAACGTTACAGAACAAGAGGTTAGATATAGAACACACAAACTTTCATTCACGAAACAATGCACAAGTACCATATTCTAAATGAAAGTTATGTACAAAATTATTACACAATAGACATTGCTGAAAATTCATCCGGCAGTGAGAATGATGAAAACGAAAACAGGGCTAACAAGGTGAAGACAATAAAGTAAGATACATGTTTAATGATTCTGAACGGGTTGCAAGTAATTTGGTCCTAAGATTTCATATTTCACGACGGTGGCAGTTTCATTACATCGATAAAGGAAAATCTATAAAAACAGATGATGAAATTTATCGTTATCACCATTTTCTTAATCAAATTACCCTTTAGTCCTGTGAGTCGTGTAAAGAGAGAGAGAGAGAGAGAGAGAGAGAGAGAGAGAGAGAGAGAGAGAGAGAACTGTTTTCTTTGTATTCTACTTTACCCTCCTTTGAACACTGATACTACGGAAATTCGAACCTAACAATTTTGTCATTGATAAAATATAACGTTAGATAATTCTAAACACTACAAAAAGAACAATATATATATATATATATATATATATATATAGTATATATATATATATATATATATATATATATATATGACTATGTATGAGTGCTGTGTATATAATAAGATTCATAGTGCACACTGAAACACTGAACACAATATGGGTGTCATTAGCTACGTTTCCAAATTTCTTCCTGACTTACATTCTGACTACAGATAATCTGTATTCCACAATTCGGGGTTCTTTAATTCGGTTATAAAATCCTAATTATCCCTCCCCCCGGGCTGTTCAGAAAAAGAGGCCGTTCTGAGTTAATCTGCCATTGCTTGAGGAACCAATAAGAGTATATTTTTTTCCTCGGTGTTTCATTTATTTTCATCGGTAAGTCTGGGCTAGACATTGGGAGTTAGTATGATTTATTTACGTGATTAGAACTAGATTAGCTTCATCCTACCTTTTCATCAAAGCAGTTTACTAAATGATTTCAATTCTTCAGATTTTAGTTCATTTAACGTCTTCAAGGTTAGATATGCAGAACCTAGCATGGAAAGGTGTGGCAGCTTGTTGCGGCAACATCTACACGACATCCAAACTTACGCCAAGTTTTTATGGATTAAATCTGGGAAAAGTGGAAGCGTTTCAAACATACTATATGTCAATGGTCATTTAGGTTTGACTATGAGATGGATAACTGGCGAATACAGAAATGTTAACGATACCAACGTAGTTGATATTGAATGAAATTATCGGTTGTTGTTGTTGTTTACAGCTCAGGTTACCTCCCACCCGTGACGAATTTGATGCGCTTGGTATTAGGGTCTAGAGTTATAACGAGTCCTTTTGAAATATTCCAGATCCTTCCTTCATTGATGATGGCTAGTTCGGAATTCCCTTGTCGACAGTCAAAAGTCACAGGGAAGTAAAATTCGTTTGCCCGTACAAAAGAAAGATCACTAAATCCGCCATTGCCCATGAGACAAGGAATTGGAATCGGTCAAAAGGACTCGGGAAAATCCGAGGCACCATTCTCTAACTAATGTTCGATATATATTTATATATATATATATATATATATATATATATATATATATATTATATATAGATATAAAATATATATATATATATATATATATATATATATATATATATATATTATATATATATATATAAGATAAAGAGAGAGAGAGGTAAGCTCAAGAAGTAATATTACTGACACGAAGAAGTGATTAATCCTGTGGGAATTATATACATTCGCCGATTTTAAAAATATAAATGAGAAACAATGGAAATTAATTAGGATGAAGCCACATAAAAGTTACATGCACTGAATAGAAAGTAAAATTATAATAATTCGGCTGAGCTTATGAGTTATGTATTTTACCTGCAATAAATGTCAATAAAGTATATATAATTACTGATCATTACCTAGGATATCTCTCTCTCTCTCTCTCTCTCTCTCTCTCTCTCTCTCTCTCTCTCGTCTTCTCTCCCTCTCCCTTCTCTCCTCTCTCCTCTCTCTCTCTGATTATATATATACATTCACGTGTGTCTGTTCTAAGAGAATGCTATTATCCAATGGCGCAACGCTGATAATTCCATAAGCAAGAGGCAAGGGATAAATTATTATTATTATTATCATGGCTGGAAAGAGCAGACATATAAATACGTGACAGTGGTTAAAGGGAACGGCCGTATGTATGTTAATACACTTATATGAGTTAAAATATATGGAATAATGTACAGAAACTGAAAATAAGCTAGCGCGCCTGGGAGGGCAGTTGCCATGTTGTGTTTTTTACCTTTTGTTGACAGTTTGGGTAGCGTAAATTTTTGCTACCCAAGCTCTTAGCTGACAGCTGGGGGCACCAAAGCTGCTTCCCATAGCAAATGGTTATTAGGTTAATGACGAAACATGGAAACACGATGAATATAAAGAAATCCCAAGCTCACACGAATGGTGACAACAAAAACAACCTAAGATCTACTGCGCCAGATGCTGGGTCTTCACATGGGCGATGAGGTCACAGGTCGCCAATGCAGGGACGAGATATCGTCAGTGGATGGTCTTAGGAAAATTCTGGGACAAATAAGGAGTCTACAATACTTCTACGAGACGGGTGCAGAAAGCACTTGCATTGAAGTTGTGGAATATTTTAAGTCCAGCAACGACGAAGCGGCTATGGTTCCTTTATGGGAAAAGGGCGAATCTGCAGTTTATCAACAAGGGTATTAGGACACACCTACAAGGATACTACAAGGAGGAAAAAGTTCTGCCTACACTGGAATTGAATTTTTCTTCGCCGAACGCTACACAGCTCCAGTGATTGCCGTTATGGTAGCGAGAATTATGGTCAATGTGCATTGCAGGAGCCATCAAACTTGGATGCAGCTGACGGGGTACGAGAACCCCAGTAGCAGAAGTAGCTCTGAATTATGTAGAAAATTAAAGATCTTATAAACTAGTATATGCCAGTAGCCAATGTAGTGTGCAACTATTATATATAAATATATATATATATATATATATATATATATATATATATATATATATATATATATATATATATATATATGTATGTATATTATATATATATATATATATATATATATATATATATATATATATATATATATATATACATATATATATATATATATATATATATATATATATATACTATATATATATATATATATATATGTATATATATATATATATATATATATATATATATATATATATATATATATATATATATATATATTATATAATATATATATATATATATATATATATATATATATATATGTATATATATATATATATATATATATATATATATATATATATATATATATAATATATATATATATATATATATATATATATATATATATATATATATATATATATATATATATATATATATATATATATATATATATATATATATATATATATAATATATATATATATATATATATATATATATATATATAGTATATATAATATATATATATATATATATATATATATATATATATATATATATATATATATATATATATATATATATATATATATATATATGTATATATATATATATATATATATATAATATATATATATATATATATATATATATATATATATATATATATATATATATATATATATATACATATGTATATATATATATATATATATATATATATATTATATATATATATATATATATATATATATATATTTATAATAATATAATACATATGTGTTATATATTATTATATCTATTTACTATATAATATATTATATATAATAATATAATTTATATATATAATAGATATACATTATAATATATAACATATAGATATAATATATATATATATATATTATAATATATTATTAATTATATATAATAATTAATGTACACATATTACATTACATATACATAACCCTTAGTTACATAATATATTTAATTTACATATATATATATAATACATATATAATATATACATATAATTTATATTATATATATATAATAATATATATATTATAATTAAATATATATATAAAAAAATACATAGATATATTTATTATTATAATTACCATATGTACTATAAATATATAGTTATATGATAGATTTAATATATATAAATATATATATATATGATATATATCTATATATATGGAAGATTATATATATAATATTATTATATCTATATATATACTATATATATATATATATATATTTAATATATATCTATATATATATATCTATATATATATAGTTGCACACTACATTGGCTACTGGCATATACTAGTCATAATATCTTTAATTTGCCATATATATATATATATATATATATATATATATATATATATATAATATATATATATATATATATTTATATAGATATAGTATATAAATATATGTATAACAGATCACGAAAGTTAGGAACGTGATAAATTTCCATAAATAAAGATAAATGCAAGAAAAGGAAAAATAAACGAAGGAGTCTGCGAGTCTTTCGGCTGACAAGCCCTTTACTGAAGCAGCTACTGACAAAAATACGAGGAAAGACAATACAAGAAGGTTCGTATAACTGACAGATAGGGATTATAAAAGGATTAGTGCCTAGAATCCGACACACCTGGAAGATAAGAAACCTTCCCAAACAAGCATAAACAAAGGTGCAATTAAAGGTTTAAGAACAATCATCTTAGATACAATCTTCAGACAATTAAAGGATTATAGGGTACAGCTATACGGAACCTGGTAGACAAAACCATATTCACCAAAATGACAGACATACATTACAATAAATTTTTTTTTTTTTTTTTTTAATAACTCTAAGGCAACTGATTTTTTATTTAAGTCAGTAATTATATATTTGAGGTCATCTTAAACATGTTTACAGATACAAGGGTCTAAATGAAAAGGCCACGACTAACATTGAAATTACAATGAAAAGTAAAGTTTGTATTAAAGCAGATTCTAAAAGATTTCGTGATAAGACATCTCTTGACCTGCAATTAACTGAACTGTCAATCCAATTATTCGGTGGTTGTTTTCACTTAAATGAATAAATAATGCATTAGATTTTTGCCCAGTTTTTACAGAGTATTTATGCTGGCTTAGCCTTACTTCTAAGCCCTTGCTCGACTGTCCGAGGTAGAATGAGAGACAATCCATACATGGAATTTTATATATTATGTTGTTGCTTTCTCTGGGGCCATTTTTTATTAACATTCTTTTTAGTGTGTTATTATAGGAAGAAACAAGGTTGACATTAAAAGCTTTTAACAATGGTTTAATGTTTCAAATCCGTTAAAATAAGGCAAACTGAGAATGTTCTTAGAATTTTTATTTTCTTTCTGTGTGTTGTTTTCAGTATAAAACTTTTTGTGGGCTTTATTATAACAAATGTCTAATATATGTGAAGGATAGCATAAATATTTCCCTATTTTTCTTATGTATTCAATTTCTTGATCCAAATATTGTGGACTGACAATTCGTAATGCTCGTAAAAACATAGAGGAAAAAAATTGATATTTTTATATTAAGATGGTGGCCTGAGAAGAAATGACATAAGTTAAGTTTGTTAGTCGGTTTCCTATAAATACTGAATTTACATTGAAATGGTTCTCTATGTATCAAAACGTCTAAGAAAGGGAGGCAATTGTCTTTTTCTAATTCTAGAGTAAACTTAATCGATGGTACCTGGTTATTTAAGTTAGAGAGTAAATCATTTACATCAATACCGACAGGAGAAACAGCTAAACAATCATCAACGTAACGATACCACTTTACAGGAATATGAATGATATTAGGTAAGTAGCGTTTTTTCGAAGAATTCCATATACAGGTTTGAGAGCAATGGTGATAAAGGATTTCCCATTGCCAGATGCCAAAAATTTGTTGATAAAATTCACCATTGAATATAAACTTACAATCACAAATGCACAAACTCGTGAGTGAAATAATTTGACTTATAGGTAGAGGTAATTCATGCTGAGTTAGTTCATTGCTAAGATATTCTAAAATAGAGTCTATAGGGACTTTAGTAAAAAGAGAACATACGTCAAAACTAACGAATCTATCAGTAGGGCAAAGAGCAATTTTGTATAATTTATCAACTAAATCTAGAGAATTATATATATGAGAATCGGAGATGGTTCCAAGTAACGGGGACAAGATCTTAGTGATATATTTTCGAGAGTTTATATGAAATTGAACCAACAGTACTGATAATAGGCCGCATAGGGTTATTTTCTTTGTGCGTTTTGACTAATCCATATAAGTAAGGTAGCGAAGGAGAATTGACTGACAATTTGCCTAGTAGTTCTGTTTTAGCTTTAAGGATACTTTTCACTATGCTATTGAAGTTTTTTATGACTTGATCAAGAGGATTTTTTGTTAGTTTTTTATAAGTCCACTCATCATCCAGTAGGGGCTTGCATACGTGATATGTAGTCAGCTTTATCTAAAATTACTATACTATTTGACTTATCAGCTTTTGTGATGTGGATAGTATTGTCCTTTTTAAGATCGGTCAAGAGACTTGGAGAAGGTAGTGGCTGCACATTCAACCAGAATTCGTCTTAAGTTCCTGAAGAAGTGCCTTTCTGAACAAGTGCTCTCCCTAAATCCTTGCTGCCACGCCGTCTAAGAAGATATGACAATCACCCATTCAATGAATTTAGTGCCATGATGTTGAAACAGCACATAGCAGCCGCCAACAAGAAGAGAAAGAAAAATTCAAGGAACTGGAAAGAACAAGGATCTCTTTCAATCATTCTATCCCGGCTGATTGGAAGGACTCGCTGCGACGGGAAATTTACGAAAAACTACGTAGGACTACAGATGCCTGAAAAGGAAACTCGACAGAAAACTAAAAAAATCTTATTGATAGCAGTGATTGGACTAATTGTGCACGTCAAGATTGTGTTGTTAACTTATCTAGTAAACAAATAAGTGAAAATGTTGTGGAGTGCGCTTGGATATGGTTTTAATCTTTCTTTGCAACAGTAGACCTTCGCTCTATTGATTGGGTCATTCCTAAGTAAATTTGAAAAATATTGTGATCCTTCCTCAAAATCATGTCCGACATGATTAAAGGTATTGTTTACGGAGCGCCAATGTTTAGCATGAAAGTAACTTTCCCTGCTCGCTATAAGAAAAGTTTGACCGATCTTAAAAAGGACAATACTATCCACATCACAAAAGCTGATAAGTCAAATAGTATCGTATTTAGATAAACTGACTAA
>NC_087207.1:65963222-65965722 GCF_015104395.2 Macrobrachium nipponense
ACAAAATATTTACCTCTATTTCCCCAATAACTCCATGTTGAACAAAACAGGCTCCAAAAAATATATCTCCAAAAAATGTTGGCTCTTAAGGCAACTAACTCAACATCTAACAAATATTGCCCCATACTCTCCAAATCTTGTCTCCATTTGCCACAAAGAATTGTTGCAAATACTTGACTAAACATAGCTCTCATCACATTGGCAATATCAAATGGCCAAAACTAACTCAAATCATAACTTCAAAATAATAATATACCTCCATTATCTCTCCAAATATATCTCAATTATAAACTTCCAATTCTCCAGAGAATAACTCAATGTTAGAGTGAAGAAACTATAAAACTCTCTCCAGTTAGCATAACGCTAAAAAGGGAAAAAACTCGGCAAGAATTAAAACTGTCTATAAATTCTAGAAAAAATCACCCATGGTGCCACAAGTCATTTAAAGAACCCAAATTCACATTGTCTAAGCCAATCCTTCTCCCATATGCCACTACGACATAGGCCATTAGAACACTTAACCAAGTTTCTATCTCTCACAAAGTTGTCCACAATACAACAAATGTATTGGCGCAAAAAACTCACAATTTCTGGAACACAATAGCCAGAGACAAAAATGTAGTGCCATTATGTATGCATTCAAAACATGCAAAATTCTCCATATATTTCTCTATAGCATCAAATAGCTGGAACACGACACGTTCCGAACAATGGACTCTAAGTCACGACGAGATATTAAAAATATTCACGACCAACTGGAAGAAAAAAAATAAATACAAATTCACCCGTTGGTAAAAAAAAACTTGTGTCGCTATGTGCTATTTCAAAAAAGGGCTAAAATGAAAATCAAAACGGCACTGTTACTATCGTCCCGTACTTCACTAGATGTCCAAGCAATTATCTGCTAACTCATAAAAAAAAGAAAAACAAAAACTAAAATGTGTTGTTATGTTTCCTCCCACATTCAAAAAAAGATTCACCACCCTTGATAACATTACGGCACCCACTGTATAGTAAAAAAAATCAGTTCAGAAATATCATTAATCACAAAATCACCAAAAAAATTGCTATCATCAAAATCAATCAGTATCATTACAGAAAAATAACACCAATGTTAATGCTTGTCCATTCTCCCAAAATTCAAGCAATGTTCACAAGATTCCACACAATTCACCAAGATTCAATCAGTTCTCAAGAATTCAGCAAACTCATCCCCGTGAATCACTGAAATATTCTCCCAAGTTACAAAACTCGAACAATTATTAACACAAGACTTTCTCCGCATTAATTCTTTGTAATAATTCTCCTTGAATAATTTCGTAATAAGTATCACTAATCTCCCATGAAATATCTCAAGCTCTCGTAAAACAAGTCCGTCCTGTAATGATAATTATACTTAACACCCCCTCCCGTGGACACATCTCAGTATAATAATTTAGTAATAATACAGATAATATAAACTCTCCATAGCAATAATTCGCTTGCAAAAATTTCAAGTCAAAGGTGAAATTCCAAAGTAGCATACACATAGTATTGCTGATCCTATGGCAAATACAATTTCTCTCCAGCATACACCATGACAATACACACCATTGCACATAACCACAGATACAACACCAATCATCGGCATTTCAAATTAATCTCTCTCCAACCAATAAAAAAAATAATCTGTGTATCCCCCTTATCTTTGTGTTCCTTCAATGCACAAAGAAACATATAACCATGGATCCCGTGCTGTTAACTACTTTTCCCCGCATGTCACGTAAAAGAAAAATCTTTTTATTATCCTTTTCTCTCCCTCCAAGGAGAAAAAAAATCTCTTTTCTAAAAAAGACTCTACGGGCGTTTTTTCACTTCATCAACTTATCAATCAGCTGATATCTTAGCATCCAATTTCAAGGCCAAAACCCATACCCAACACTAGAAAAAAAGAAAAGGGGATTTCACCCACACTGAGAGAAAAAAAAAAAATTTCTCCCCCCGTGAGAACAACCCCTCAGTGAAGCGACAGAACAGCCCGAGCATACACCAGTAATACCCCCATCTCGCCCTTGAACAGTGTCTGAGACCCCTTCCCAAGGATACGACTATTGCCCGCCCCTGCGACTATCTCTCGAGGAGCCATGGTACCCTCCCATGCAACAGTCCCCTCCGAGGGATGCCAGTACCCTCGCAATACAACGCGCCTCTCTGCAGGAATGTGCTGAGCCCGTAAATGGTAGCCGCTGTGTCTCTAAGCCAATATGCTTATCTAAGCACAGTCACCTCATAGAAAAAAAAAAAAAAATACGCCCCTAAGGAGGTGTTTTAAACAAAGACGAATGCATACGTCTGATTACAAACCGTGAAATATAAGAAAACACGTCACTAGGGGCAAAGACAGAAAAATTGTTGAACTCTTGAACCAATCCCATAAACCCTGAAATATTTAAACAAAACCCTCTCCCTTTGATAAACAATATGTTTTTTAATACTCTCCACGCCATAATGGGAAAAAAAA
>NC_087207.1:65970722-66000722 GCF_015104395.2 Macrobrachium nipponense
TACCATGAAGAAGTCTGTAGAATCCTTCAGGAACTGTCAAACAGCTGAGATCCTGTATAATGAGCGAATTGTGTAGACGCAGGTCGAGTACGTAACCCAGCTCGAAACAACTCAGCACGCAGCCATTATCAGCGTCTGCAAGCCCCGTGAGTGTATCCAACACCGCCCATCGCTAAACTGTAGGATTCGACGTTCTACTGAAGTAAACGTGGTCCCACCCCGTTATTCTATCAAGTGCTACTCGCCCCACCTCAATGCGAAGACTGTAGACTCCTGATTTAATCCCGAATTATATCGAAGACATCTCATCCTTTGCCAAGGCAGTCCACGAAAAAATGCCTTCGTGTGTAGTACTTGACTCATCTCTGGTACTGGTAAACGAGTCCGTCTCCCTTGGCATCCTCACGTATAGTTGGAATTCCTCCAGTCATTATGTTTCCGTATTTAAAGGTCTACATGGTCATAAATAACTAAATCTTGTTTTAAAACCCCACAAATTCGTCACTAATTAATAATATTGCAATCTACTACAATCCAATACAAAAAGAAAAATTCCTCGTCTACTCAATAATCTTTACCTACATTGAATTCTCACAATCTCCCATATCTGCAAACACACTATCCAAAAGATAACTCATAAGTCTAACAGTAAAAACCCCTTTATGGTTTATATAACTAGCCTCCATAAAATATAATGCCCGAACACCCCTTCTATCCAACCCACACTACCCTGACAAATTATATCTTCTATCTAATAGATAAATGCTAATTTAGAGCTTAACCCTCATTGCAACATCCTCTAAGAAAAGAGAAAGAAGAAAAAAAAAAAAAAAAAAATAAGACAACAATAGTAAGTGACTTTCCCCTCCCCCATTACACAGCGCACATAAGAGAAAAGAAAAAGAAAACCATCAATTGTTTAATCATCTCGGACGACGTTTAAGAAGAAAAAAAACGATATATAATTCAACATCTTGTGAAAAAAAGGAAATGGTACCGTTCAGAATCTGCTAGCGCAGCAACCCTATCGACAAGAAA
Organism: Macrobrachium nipponense; assembly: GCF_015104395.2. NCBI lineage: Eukaryota > Metazoa > Arthropoda > Malacostraca > Decapoda > Palaemonidae > Macrobrachium > Macrobrachium nipponense. The sequence continues at coordinate 65,971,761 of NC_087207.1, forward strand.
AAAATCCCCTTATACATGACACGTTCTCGTGAAATGTCATATCAGCATCTTCCGAAAACCCGTGCAAATCCCCGAGTATCAATTCCCAAGGGAAGGTTCGCAACCGGACTCCTTACAGCAACTTCAGCAAAAAAAGAAACCCCCTATGAAACCGTCAGGATGATAGCATTGCAGCATTTCAGACTCCCGACGCTGGAACTCGTGATTCTCAAAATAATGTTTTAGTACTGAACTTCGTAAGCACCACTCCCCAGAACCGATCTCATTATACATAAACCATCATCTTAATAATAACCCACTCAGGGTGACTAAATATTCCCTAATTTAATTACTGACCCACTACGCTAAAAAAAAAAACCATCCCGTTCTCAGCTAAAGCAAACCTTTTCCGAAACTATTAAACCCGAACTTACGCCAAACGCCGCAGACTTACATACAATCAGAGAGAAAAACATTAGATAGGAAACACAGAAGGGGAAAAAATGCAAAGCCATTCTGTCATCAATTAACAAAACAGTAACAATAAAAAAAAAGGAAAAATGATGCAATTGTGCGACCTATATTAATTGCCACAACCAATTCTATTCTTTTCAATTTCGAGATATGTGTTAGGCTTCGCCTGACCTGTTTCGTTCATTAACTACAACCTTTCCCAATTTTTCTCATTCAATGACTTTAAAAGGACCTTAAAACTTCGGGCCTCGTTGTGTAATTTACTCATTTCTCACGTTAAGTTTTAAAATCCTATCACCGACATTGGATCTTGAATCAGATATTTACTAATACTCTTTTTGAACATATCTCTGGTTGTGGACTCGAGATTACGGCTAAGACATGCTTGTCTCTCTCTTCGCTGTGGATATCAGCGCTTCAACCCGTACCCTCAAGCCCTGGTGAGGCGTAGTTAACAATCAAATGCTGCCTCGGCGCTGATGAACCAAACACAGCTTCAAAAGGGGACATTTTTAATTGAATCGCTAACCATGGTGTTTAATGCTATTGTCTAACACGTTAATATATCTGTCTCCAATTTCTATCATTACACCTACTGTGTTTTCTGAGCGCTTCGCGCCTTCTGTTCTCGTTTCGCACAATCCATTAGCCTCGGGGTCTGTATGGATAATTGTTTACTTTCTGTATCCCAATGAATTCTAGTAAACACTATCCAAGGTTTTGTTCACAAAATGCCTTCCATTGTCTGTTTATATAACGTCGGTGAACCGTATCTGCAAACGATACCATTGAAAAATGCTATGGCTACTTCTTCGCCGTTTTCAATGCTTAAGTGGGAAAATTTCTACTATCCTTGTAAGTTCATCTATTATCACTAGCAAGTACTTGTTTCGATAGTCTAGACTCACAAAACTTCCCTAAGACTCCATATGTATTATCTGACAAGGCTTACTCGCTATAGGATAACGATCCGAATTTGCATGACGTTGTCCTAGCAAGCTTACATGTGTTGCCACCGCACAATCCTTACAAAATTTTCCACTCTTTACCCATATTTTTCCAAATGTATTAGCCCGAACTCATCTAAGTTTTTTTGTCCGGTGAGTACACCGAACCTGCAATGAACTTATCTAAGACCACTGGAATTAGGGACTTTCGAACTACGATCGGTTGTATCTCTTTACTTCACTGGTTCTCAACTTATTTTTAATTTTCCCTAACAAACCAGATTTCCTTCTAACTCCAAACCCGAAAAAGGCAAGCTATAACGTTTCTTGACTATTCCCCTCTCCAAATGCTTCGCATCTGTAAACGCTCGTCTTCATCTTGCCTTACTCTATGGAGAGGTATATTCCCATTTTGGCTTGCCGTTAATGACCTCGCGGCTTGGAACCCTTTCGCGTCATGAAACTCCTGCTGAGAGCGTCAGCAACAACATTTAAAAATTTGCCTCTATATATTTGAGCCTTTTGCATCAAAATCTCTTGATAGTTAGAAACCATCCGAGGCTCTTTTGGGAGACAAATTGGGTTTACTAAAAGATCCGAGTAACGGTTTGTGGTCTGTAAGAACTTCTACTTTATCCCCCATCAGTAACATTTTAAAATGAACTAGATTCGACACTATTGCAAGGCTTCCTTATCATATGGTGGCCATGGACTCCTCGTTACTGCCTTTTGTCCTTAACTTCCTGTATAAACAGCTATAGGAATGAAATTTCCCATCAAACAATTTGCATAAGGCATGCACTATCCTTCCTGCTGCACAGTCACGAATGTAAAGGTTCCTTAAAATCTTGGAAACGTTCAAAACCGGGGATTCATTAGCGCATCTTTAGCTTTTGAAAACTGCCTCCGCCTTGGGTTCCTTCCATTGAAATTGAACGTCTTCCCGCAACACATCAGTTTAGGGACTGCTATGTTAGAAAAACCCTTTTTAAACGAACCTCCTGAAATAAACCGGCGATACCCAGAAGGACTTAATCTCTTTCTTGATCTGGGTGCGAAATTCCGCTATTGCTTTGGCTTTATCGTCATTTACTCTACCCCTTCCTTAGATATGACGTGACCTAGATATGTGATCTGCTTTTTCAAGAACGAACACTTGCTAGCTTAATTTTTCAACCCCCGCTAATCCTAAGCCTCTAAGTACTTCTGTAATCACTTCCAGGTGTTTGCGCGATCGGCCGTTTGCGATCAGGATGTCATCCATATACACAAAAACATTTTTGCCCACTAAACGTGCAAAACTGTGTTCACCAACCTGGTAAAAGTCATCGGACTGCCCGATAAACCGAAAGGCATTCGCGTAAATTCATAGTGTCCCTTGGGCACTGAAAAGGCGGTATATTCCTTGCTACTCTCGCTGAGAGGACCTGTAAGAAACCTTGCGCCAAATCAATTGAGCTATAAATATTATGTCCCCCAATTTCGACAAAAAGATCTGGTATGCACGCGACTGGGTAGCGGTCAGGGATCGTTTTCTCATTTAAATGTCTAAAATCGACACATACACGGACCGAACCGTCTTTCTTAGGTACCGCTAACAAGGGAAAGTTGTAAGGAGACACACTATGGGTCTAATGGAAGTTCCTTCTTCTTCCCATCTATTAACTTCTTTTCTCTACCTGTTCTCTGATTTTGCAAAAGGTATGGCGAATATGCAGGGATTAAATAAAAGGTTTTTGAGTTGCTCTCCAAATTTACCTTATGCTCTAACACATTAGTCAACCCCAATTTATCACCTTGCAAGGCTACCGTTTCCCCAAATTCCGCCAAGAGCCTGCTTATCGCTTCAACGTGTTCGCCATAATCCGCATTAGCCAAATGTTCACTAAATGTTTGTTTCCTTGATTGTATTTCTGCCTATGAAAACTCAGGTTTCCCCTCTACGATAGCCACAGAACCACTATCACAATTCCAATCATGGAAGTCTACTATATATGTATTTTTCTGGTATCTCCTAGCTGTATCATTACAGTTTAATAGCTCCACCCACGTAACCCCATTCTTGGATACACTGTTCACCGATGCCGTGCTAACAACTCCTCTGAGTTTTTCACTGTTTTCAATAACACACACATCTGTGGGTTTTCTCATTTCCTTCAATTTAACTTTTACCATAACCTTTGAACCTGGTAGTAACATAATATCTTCAAATAAAACACCTCTATATTTGTGGTTAGTATCTCCCCTTGCCACCGCCCCATACAAATTACCACCCTCAGTATTATCCCCAGCATTGTTAGTATCAGAAATAACATCCATATTAGTATCATCACCAGTATTGTTAGTATCATTGTTACCACTATGAACTCGTAATAATAACACCACTCAGGTGACATAAGAGTGTGAATAAGGAATAACGGCATACACTAATGTTAATGTTTTTCCAGATTGAAGGAAGGAAACACTAGGAAATAAGGTTAGATAGGAAATCTAGGAATCGCAATAAGGAAGACAGACTCAGTATGAAGATAATGTAAGTACAACAATGCATCTATTTTTTAAATTGTATCTAATCTAATGCTGCTGATATGCATAAAAACTTTAACGAAATTATTACTAGGTTACAAAGAAGCAGAACTCCCGATCTGAGTCATTATAGCCTACGTCCAACTCCTGACAGACGCTCGAGACTAAATACTCAGACGGATAATTTTCCACGACGATCGCATAGCGAAAGTCCAACCAGAATACCGAGCTCGACAGTAACAAATAGACCCACGACTAGTGTGACTGTTACTAATCATAATAACATTCCTAACCCATTGCAAGTACAAACTAGGTACTCTAGAATGGCACAGGCCGCCGTAATAACACAGGCTACACGCTTTTGCGGTAGGGTAGAAAGGGGTCATCCTGACAAAATTAAGTTAGAAGCATATACAGTATCTCAGTGGATAACAGAGACTGAAAGTCGAATTTCAGCTAGTGGAATTACCGATGAACGCAAGAAAATAGATGAAGAGTTACTCTATGTTAGTTCCGAAAAGGGGGATGCACATCGCACTCTCACGTCCCCTAAGTTTCAGGAGATTCCGACCTTCGCTGAATTTAAGAAGTTGTGTCTAGAATTGTGGGAGCCCATTTATCAAAAGGATAAATGGTATAACCTCTCCCGTTTCCTTCATCAGAAATACAATGGGGATAGTATCGCAAACTTACATACGGGGAACGTCGAAAAACGCAATCCGTACTTAACCACAGATTTGAACGAGCCGGCGTAGTTATTGGCGATCGTGATGCATTTAGTTGTGACAAAAAAGGATTTAGTTAGTATGCAAGAGATTTTGATACAATAGTTCATGGTATTAGTTATATGACGCTATCGGGGAAAGAAGAAAACGAGAGTCTTTAAGAAACAGGATCCTGATCCTAAGCAGGATAGTCTAGCAGCTTTAAGATTTATGGAAGAGGAAATGTGTAAAAAGGGACTAAATCTGGCAAAAGAATTTACAGGTTTTGTGAATAATGGAAACCCTAATAGGAATAGAAATAATTTCCAGGGAAAGGCAGATAGTGTCCCAGACAGATCTAGAAATATTAAGCATAGACAACAGGGAAAACAAGATCCTAAGAATCAATAAAATATAGTAATGGGAAATTTTCCAAGCAAGCAAGAATAGTAAAAATAGGCCTCAACAGTATAGAGGAAATCCAAACAATAATAATCCAAATTCATTCAGCCCAAACCACAGTCAGAGCTCCGGAGATAATAGAACACAAAATAACAAGCAGGAACAAAATTGCGCAAATTGTGGTTATTCCAACCACACAACTCAGAATTGTAGGCGACCAAGGTAATGTTCTCATTGTAATAGGACAGGTCACCTAACACAAAATTGTTGGTTCAGAAATACCAATACTAATCATAATGCCCAAAGTAATACACCCCAAAATAATAATCAGACTCAGTGACAATTACAGAAGAGGGTAATACACGAGAAAGCTTCCTTACCAGTAGAAAATGAGAATGAAATAGTTACGGTAGGTCAGGAAGATAATTTCAAGTTTCCTTTTGAAGTAAATAAGGAAGATAGTATTTTCAGTAAAGGTAACGAAATAGCCAAGAAGATTTAACCTATCATCCAAACCAGAATTAATAATAAACCATGCTCAATCCTTTTAGATACAGGCAGTACAGTAAATATAATAGATAAACAAACATTAACAAAACATTTAGGCTTTGCAGGTATAGAAATACAAGGTCCTGGTAGAATTATAAAAGGAATAGCCGGGAAACAAATAAAGGCGCTAGGCAATGTCACACTGGACATAGAGATTTTAGACAAAACTTTTAAGGAAGTATTTGTAGTATTAGAAGAAAGGTTTTATCCTACGCAAGCGCTGTTTTCATATAAGGCTATGCGGAGATGTACGAATAATGTTAGAATTGTGGAGAAAATAAAATAAATTTACCACGCAGAAATAGAGAAAATGTTTGTTTTCAGCTAGAAGAAGGAAAGTCTTGCATAAATCTGATCAATTTATCTGAGACGACATCTTCTAGAGAAGCGAACATCCAAGAAACTAAGATAGATAATAATGCTAGCACAGATAATTATTGGAACTAAGTGGTAGAAATATAACTTACAAGGAACAAAATGTCCCCTTAGCCAGGAAGGATTCTATGATAGATTGTGCACAAATAAATAATATTAACAATGCAAGCCTTGATACTCAGCTGAACAATTTATTGCCTCTGAACATATTAATGCATGCGAACAAATGTATGAAGATGAATCAGAAATTGATTGTACATATCTTATAATGGATGAAAATAAAGAAGAAAAATATATCAATGAAGTCCTGTTTTATTAGGAACAATAAATAAGGGTGAATTAAACTCAACAATACTACTGGATGAAAATTCGGATGAAACAGATGTCTGTTATTTCTCAGAGATACGAGATGACGAAGAAATATGTTTAATCAGTACTGCAGATGACCATACTGTCACATTTGTACTTAATAGAGAAGTAGTTTTTGTACCCGCAATGTCTAACCAAAGTTTGTCTTAGGGCTAAAGCAGACGAAGACTTGCATGAAAAAGACGTAATGCTAACTAATGAAAACTTACCTGACTTTGTTAGGTTGGACAATTCTCTAGTTCACGTGAAAGGTAATAACTGTGAGACATACGTCCAGAATTTTTCAGACAAAAAACTAATACTAAGACCTGGTATAGAAGTTTGTACAGGAATTGTAGTGAATAATCCTTTACTAACACTAAGTGAAAAAGCATTCTTCTCTAACACAGAAACCGAGTTCAATTCTAAATAAAGAAGTAAATAATACAGACTTTCCTCAGAATAGAGTTAAACTATTACAAATATTGGAAAAGTATAGAGATGTCATTGCCTTAGAAGGAGATAAGTTAGGCAGAACAGATACTTTGCAACATAAGATTTTAATACAAGATGGAACTAAACCATTTTATATCCCTAACTATAAGCTACCAATCAGTCAACGGCCGATCGTAGATCAGTTAATTGAAGAAATGAAACAAGATGGTGTAATAGTACCGTTCTAAATCACCATATAATTATTCAACGCTCTCTTAATTAGTTCCCAATAAAGAAAGATGGCACTTGGAGAATGGTAATAGATTATCGGAAATTAAATTCACACACCATTCCAGATAGGATGCCATGCCAGTTATAAATGATATGTTAGCTCAATTAGGTGGAGCAAAGATATTTACGTCATTAGACTTGCTTAGTGGATATTGGCAAGTACCTTTAGACGAAGAATCCAAGCCCTTGACAGCTTTTAGTACTCATAAGGAACATTTACAGTTTGAAGTCATGCCCTTTGGTCTTACATCAGCCCCACTAACATTTACACGATTAATGCTCCAAATCTTAGGAGACATAGAGGATGTTTCAGTATACTTAGATGATGTGGTCATTTCTAGTAAGGACTTGGATAGTCACTTTAAGACATTAGAAACAGTGTTAGAAAGACTACAAGAGCGGCAGGATTAAAGATAAAGATTAAGAAATGTCAATTCATGATGCAATCATTAGAATATTTAGGACATGTCATCAGTGAAAATGGACTGCGTATGCAGGAAGGGAAAATAAAGGCAATTGTAGCATATCCAGCCCCAAGTAACTTGAAAGCCTTAAGAAGATTCTTGGGGATGGTTGGCTACTATCGCCCTTTTATTAAGGGATTTGCCACTATAGCCAAACCATTAACAGATTTAACAAAGAAGGATGTAATTTATGAATGGAAGCCAGAACATTGAATAAAGCAGCTTTCCAAACCACTCCAAGGACAATGATGACAAGAAATGCCAATTTTAGTGTATCCAGATTTCTCAAAAGAATTTTACTTAGCCTGCGATGCTTCTAGTACAGGTGTAGGTGCAGTTTTAATGCAACAAGGAAAAACCAGAATGAGAGCAGTATATTATGCAAGTAGAGTTTTGAATGCTGCAGAAAGAAATTATAGCACTACCGAACGAGAGTGCTTAGCTCTTTATTGGGGATTACGTAAGTTTAGGCATATATTGCTAGACATAAAGTCAATGTGCTTTACAAAGATCACAAACCTATTTGTGATCTATTTAAGAAAAGAGCATTCACAAATAATATGAAGTTTAACAGATGGTTCATAAGTGTATTAGAATTTGCCCCAGAATTTAGATTATCCCAGGAAGATATAACACTATTGCAGATGCTTTTTTGTCAAGGTCGCAAGAAGAAACTAGAAACAAATCACAACTAATACTTTCTGTTTTAGTTGTCAGATCATAGATATAGATTTAGAAAGAGTTTCAGGATTTGAACAGCAAAAAGATGCTAACATTAGAAAAATAGGGGTAAATTTAATGGAAAATGAGGATGAAATAAGTCTGAATTCAGTTAATTTATGGAATTCTATATAAAACACCCGACTGAACCGAATGTTGTTCACGATTGTATGTACCTAACACACTAACCAAAGAAGTATTAGAACTAACACACTCTTACAAGGTTGTCAGGACATCCTGGAATAAAGAAAAACAAAATGTAGAACAGTCACTAGAAACTATTTTTGGACGAATTGCAATGAAGAAGCTAAAAGATTTGTTGAAAATTGTCATATCTGTAACGTAATCACAAGGGTAACGTTAATGTAAAAGCCCCTCTTGAGAAATATCCATCAGAATTAACTCCGTTTCAAGTAGTTTCAATGGATTTTGTAGGTCCATTTCCAAACACAACTAGAGGTAATCGTCAGATTTTAGTTTTCATAGATTACTTGACTAGATATGTTGAGATCATTCCAGTCAGAAACAGAGAAGCAACTACTGTAGCAGAAGCTCTGAAATCTAGAATAATTACTAGACATTCATGCCCTCAAACATTATTATCTGATAATGCAGGAGAATTTACTAGTGACATTTTGAATTTTGAAATTTTGTGAGTTTTATGAAATTAACAAGTGTTCAGGAGGTTACAGCTTATAAACCAAGCCCTAATGGAGCAGTAGAGAGAACAAATCGTAAGATAAAGGATGTACTGAAAACTTTAGTAACTCCACAGACTGAAGATTGGGACTTAATGCTTGAAGACGTACAGTTCACTATTAATAACACTGTAAATAAATCTGTTGGGGAAACCCCACACTTTCTGTTATATGGTTATCAAAAAAAAATGCCCAATACCTTATTAGACGAAGCATCCCCACCAAGACATACTTATAATTACGAAGACTACGTTGCAGGGAAAACAAGACGGACTTTCGAGACCGTAAAAGGCACAAGGGCTCGATTGAAGGAATTACATCAAAAGTCTAGTAAGTATTACAATAAGCAATCAACAGTCCCAGAATTAAAAATAGGTCAACAAGTATATGTGCTTAATCACAAAGTTGAAGGACCTAATGTTAAAGTAAGTCCTAAATTTCAAGGTCCATATAGAGTAATAGAAAGATTAAAGTTAAATAAGTTTAAGCTAATGCATGAATCAACTTTAAGTGAAACTGTTGCACATTGGAACCATATTAAAATAGTACATTCCGACATTTGGTCCGAAGAACATTTAAAGAATTTTAAAGATTTAAAGGAGTCAAGTAGTAAGGAAAACAGTAACGTAAATGTTTCCCATACTTCATCAGCATTAGTGACTCCGAGATACAATTTAAGGAAAAGATAGGACCAAGTGCAACAGGTCAATAACATTGTTGTATAAGGTTTACTGCTTAGAATATATTTGCAGGAAATGGATTTCACTATGGCTCATGGTGAGCGATATCTGCATCTCCCTCTTGCAAATCAAGAAGGGAGCCATCCTAAAAGAACATGGTCATATGAAGATGATACACGACATAGCAGTTGTAACCATCAATATTACAACCATAGAAGAACAGCAACAAGAGCTTAATAGTTTAATGGATAACATTGAAGGTCTCATGTCTAATAACCAGAACAATTCTATTTTATTTAAGCTTAGGGAAGATATTATTCAAGTGTTACCCAAGAGGATTAACAAAAGATCATTATTACCGTTTATAGGCACAGCCTTAAACACTTTGTTTGGTGTAGCTACTGATGGTGATGTAGATAAAGATAGGGCTAGAATAGAAAAATTAGAGTTATGGGCCGCGGAAAGAGGTACCATCATGACTAAGGTCATTGATGCAACTAACAAGAACCAGGATTTGATTGTTAAACTAAAGGACTTTGTAAACAATATGGCTCAGAATATTACTACAGAGATAAATGACTTAAACAAGTCACAGTATGTAACTAAGTTATTATTTGAAACAGAAACCTTTTTGTTGAATCATAAGGAACTGCTAAATGCAGTAATGTTAGCCGCTAAAAACATTTTATCACCATACCTCATCAGTCCTAGTGAGTTGCACCTTGTAATTGAAAAATGTATGTTAGATCATCACTTCAAACCGCTGGTGCAAGATGTTCTTACTTACTATAGCTTGATTAGTGTAAAGCGGGTTTCTGATCACATTGTGTTGGTGATACCCTTCAACAATAATGAAGTGAATAACTTAATTTCCATTTACCCTTTCCCAATGCTAGTAAACAACAAGTCAATTGTTTTGAACCAAGGCATAGTACATTTTGCATTGCAACAAAATTCACTTCTGTTGGTGAAACTAAGTGAAAAAGATTTTGACGATTGTATCATGCTAGAAACTAATGAGTTTGTTTGTAATATACAGGGTTTTTATCAGCCACTTAACAAGTTGTATTGCATTGATGATTTGATTAATGACAGGAATGGTGAGAATAACTGTGAGTATATCCCTTACAGTCCTGATTTCAAAGCTCAAATTTTGTATGATGAAATGGTAGTGTTTTCACAGAATCAAGTAACAGCTAAGTCACTTGTAGGAATAATCAATCTAGATAATATTTAACAACATAAAATCCTTTGTGACATCTTGTGAAGTAGTTATTTTGAATTATTTGTACTACAAGCCTACCATTTTTGCTTCTTATACCTTAAATTTATCTAGCCATATCAATGATTTTGATAATGTCAAGAATTTCAAATTATCCAAACTTGAGTTAGAGTCATTTGCCAAACTTGAAGCAGCTAATCAATTTTTCCATATGTACAAGACTGACATTTCCCCTATCATGTCCATGATAAATATTGTTTTGTTAGCACTCACCATAGTTGCTTTCATATGTATTGTCAGGGTGTTAGTTTGTTAACAAACTCAACACCATTAAGTCTTTTACTGAAAAAATTTGCCTTCAAGTAACTAATATACTAGCTTATAGTATATATATATATATATATATATATATATATATATATATAATACATATATATATATCTATATATATATATATATAACCATTTTTTATTTATTTCAACATTGTATTTTATTATGTATAATCATTTTTATAATTTTAGGCATTGAGGTCATTGCCAGTAGGTGGCTGAGTGTTGTTAGGAAACAATAAGTCTGTCTAGAAATAGCTAGGGAAAACTTAGTTAGGAAAACCACTGGTAGATTATATATATAGTGAAAGTAGAGTGATGAAGGATCTACCAGAAGTAAAGGTAGAAAAAAGGAGTAGATGTGTGCAGCATAAGTCTGCACGAATAGCAGTTTCGTAAACCAAGACCAAACATTGGCACTTGTTTGGTAAAATCAGACGAATCTAGAGGTGGCACCGGACGTAATGAAGGCCATTCATGAAGAAGTAGGAGGTGTCCTAAAGGACATTTGAGGAGGAGCTAGAAGAAGTAGTTAGGTCGAAACTTCATTTGAAGTGCCAGAGTAAAGTAGTCAAGAACCAGACCTTATACGGGAAGGCTGCGTTCCTTCTCACTCTTTTCCAAGTGTAGTGTAAAGTGTGTAAACTGTGTTTATTCCAATTATAAGAAATTTTATAGTAGAGGTGTTTAACTTGCCCAGTATCCCAAAGATATATAACCCCTGTTTTTTTTTTTTTCATATAAAGTACCTCCTGAGAGACTTAGTGAAGAATAAATAAACTAAATGTTCCTACGAGAGAAGAAACTTAACCGTAACTAGTGATAGATGAAGGTTAGCCCATATGATAGATAACCCTTCAAACATTACCCGTAACAACGAAAACAAAGAAGAAGAAGTGAGAGAATAAGAACTCGTAAGTACGCCACGCAACATAACGAAGAGAATTAAAAATAAAGACTAACCACAACATAAGTAAGCACAACATATGTACCGTTACGGAATTTGCTACCGCAGCAACCCAATCAACCAGAAATGACCGGAAAAGAATCCCCTTAAATGATACATTTCCGTGGAATGCCATAGTCAACATCTACGAGAATAGTGCAAATCCCCGAGTAGTCAAATCCAAAGGGAAAAATCTGCATCCGGATTCATCACAGCATTATTAGCAGAAATCCACCTGTGAATACCTCAGGTGCTTCGAATCGCACTCAGATTTGTCTAGTCAGACTTGCAATGCCAGAAACCCTTATTCTCCAAAAAATCCTATACTGACACCACATAATCACATTCCACAAACTTATCATCAGGATATCACCAAGGTGCCACCCCCCAAAAAAAAATTGTCCTTAAATCATAACTCCCCACGACATTACCCGAATTATATAAAACCCCAATGTCACCTATTCGGCTCGTAACACAACAGAAATTTAGCCCCAAATATCATACACACAGGAATTATCATATGTTTATCATCACGTTTCTCAGCTAAAACAGAAATTTGGCGTATTTCCAACAAGTTCCCACGTAAAATATTAACCCCGAAATCTTATGCCAAAACGCCACAGATTTATGCATAATAAAAAAAAAACAGTAGAAGGAAATGAAAGGGAAAAAAAACGTAAAAGCATTTCACCACCAAATTGCAAAAAACAGACAGCAAGAAAAAAAGAAAAAAAAATGCAATTGCACGACAATATATTAATCACCACAACCAATTCTTTTCAATTTCGAGATATGTGTTAACCTCGACCGACCTGTTTTTTCCTCTAAGACTACAAATCTGTTTCCAATTTTCTCTTCAATGACTTTAAAAGGACCTTCAAACTTCGGGCCTAATTTGTAATTTAGTTCATTTCTCACATTAAGTTTTAAAAATACCTTGTCTCCTATGTTGATCTTGGGATCAGATGTTTTACTATTACTCTTCTGCACCATATCTCTGGTTGTGGATTCGAGATTACGGCTGAGACAAGCATGTCCCTCTCTCGCTGTGGATACCAGCGCCTCGATCGTATCCTCCCCATGATGAGGTATAGTTAGCAAATCAAATGTGCCTCGCGCTAGACAACCAAACAAAGCTTCAAATGGAGACATTTTAATGGAATCACTAACCATAGTGTTAATATTATGTCTAACAACATTAACATATCTGTCCCAATTCTTATCATTACCACCTACAGTTTTCCTGAGAGCCTCGAGCACTTTCCTGCTTGCTCGTTCGCACAACTCATTAGCCTCAGGTCTGTATGGAATAATTGTTACTTTCTGTATCCCCATGACTTCCGCTAAACATTCCAAAGTTTTGTTCACAAATTCTCTACCATTGTCAGTCAATAGAACTTCGGGTGAGCCATAGCTGCAAATGATACCATTGAAAAATGCTATGGCTACTTCTTCAGCCGTTTTATGCTTAACCCTCTTACGCCGACTGGACGTATTTTACGTCGACATTTGTTGTCTCCCGTGTGCCGACTGGACGTATTTTACGTCGACTTACAAAATTTTATTTTTAAATTCGTGGAAAAATACTTATAGGCCTACCAGCCTAAAACTTTTGAATCACGCGCCTTGGGGGATGCTGGGAGTTCACGGATCAAGGTGTTGTTTTGTTTACAATCATTACGCAGGCGCGCAAGCGCGAATTTCTTTCTTGCCGCACTAAAAAGTATCTGTGACACATCTCGGAAATTATTTCGTCACTTTGACATAATTTTTGTACCATTGTAAATTAGCCGTTACATGAAGTATTATATATGAAAATGTGCGCATTTTTATGTAAAATACAACAATAAAATACTCATGATTGTAGCTTTTATCAGTTTTGAGATATTTTCATCTAAATAACGATAATTGCCAAAATTTCAACCTTTGGTCAACTTTGACTCTACCGAAATGGTCGAAAAACGCAATTGTAAGCTAAAACTCTTATATTTTAGTAATATTCAATCATTTACCTTAATTTTGCAACTAATTGGAAGTCTCTAGCACAATATTTCGATTTATGGTGAATTTATGAAAAAACTTTTTCCTTACGTCCGCGCGGCAACTCTTCCGAAAAAAATCATACATGCGATTGTGGTAATGTTTGCACCATTTTAAAATTAGCCGTTATATAAAGTTTTATATAAGGAAATGTGCGCAATTTCATGCACAATACAACTAAAAACAACCCATGGTTGTAGCTTTTATCAGTTTTGAGATATTTTCATATAAATAACGATAATTGCCAAAATTTCAACCTCTTCGGGTCAACTTTGACTCTACCGAAATGGTCGAAAAACGCAATTGTAAGCTAAAACGCTTATATTCTAGTAATATTCAAGCATTTACTTTCATTTTTCAACAAATTGGAAGTCTCTAGCACAATATTTCGATTTATGGTGAATTTATGAAAAAAATAACATTTTCTTTACGTCCGCGCGTTAACTCTTCCGAAAAAATCATACGTGCGATTGTGGTAATGTTTGCACCATTTTAAATTAGCCGTTACATAAAGTTTTATATATGAAAATGTGCGCAATTTCATGTAGAATACAATAAAAAAACAAAAATAATTGAAGTTGTAGCTTTTCGCATTTTTGAAATATTTGCATATAAATCACGATAAATAGAAAAAAAACCACGTTCGGTCAACTTTGTATCTTCATCTTGAAACAAATTCGAAGTCTCTAGCAAAATATTTAGATTTATGGTGAATTTTAAAAAAAAATCTTTCCTTCCCTCCGCGCGCGGATTCTCCGCCACAAATCTCCGAAATGCGTACGTTCCATTCTCGGAATATTTGCTCCGTTTCATATTAGGCATTTCATAGAGTTTTATATATGAAAATGTGTGCAATTTCATGTAGAATAAAACGAAAAATATTTGAAGGTTGTAGCTTTTCTTATTTCCGAAATAATTGCATATAAAAAATATATATATAAAAAAATTCGACATTCGGTCAACTTTAACTCGTCAGATATGGTCGAAAACTGCAATTGTAAGCTAATACTCTTACAGTATAGTAATATTCAATCATTTGTCTTCATTTGAAAGAAATTGGAAGTCTGTAGGACAATATTTAGATTTATGGTGAATTTTTGAAAAATATATTTGTTTACGTCCGTGCGTTACGAATTCATGCATTATTTTGTGATAACATTTTCTCTGTGTTGCTTTATCGTTTTACAATGTTTTATATACCAAAATGATCGCAATTTAGTGTACATTACAAAAAAAAAAGAGACTTGTTATCTTTAACCGTTTTGCGCACAGCGCGATTTGAATACAATTATATATGAAATTTCGTTTTTGCGCTATCATATATCGCATTATTTATATATATTAATGATAATTTTTTTATATCTGATGGTTGCATACTAAACTTCAGCCAATGACAAAATAAGGAGCGAAAATTGAACTCTTAATCTTGAAAACTAAGCGCGCTGTGATTTTTTGAAAAAAATATTTTTTCCGCTTCCGCGCTCACTCTGAAACACTTCCGGCACACGGGAGACAATTTTTTTTTTACCGCTTCGGCGTAAGAGGGTTAAGTGGGAAAATTTCTACTATCCTTGTAAGTTCATCTATTATCACTAACAAGTACTTGTTTGCATACCTAGACTCAGAAAAATTCCCCAGGATATCCATATATATTCTCTTAAAAGGTCTACTCAGTATAGGATACGATCCTAATTTGCATGAAGTTATCCTTGCAGGCTTACATGCATTGCACACCGTTCAATTCCTTACAAAATTTTCCACATCTTTCCCCATGTTTTTCCAAATATATTTAGCACGAACCTCATCATACTTTGTTTCTATTCCCAAGTGTGGACTACCGAACCTGCAATGAACTATATCCAAAACCACTGGAATTAGGACTTTCGGAATTACGAACTGTGTCGTATCTCCTTTACTTTCACTGGTTCTCAATTTATATCTAATTTTCCTAGCCAATAGATTACCTTCTAACTCCAAACCCGAAAAAGGAAACTTATAACGTTTCCTAACTAATTCCCCTCTAAGAAACGCTTTTGCATCTGCTAGAATCTTGTCTTCATCTTGCCTTTGCTCTATGAGAGATATATCCCACTGTATAGCCTCGCTGGTGACTTGCACGACTTGGAATTCTTCCGTGTCGTGAAAACCTCTACTGAGAGCATCAGCAACTACGTTAAATTTGCCCTCTATATATTTGAGCTTTGAATCAAAATCTCTGATAGTTAAGAACCATCGAGCTCTTTTAGGCAACAAATCGGGTTTATTAAAAAGATCTAATAATGGCTTGTGGTCTGTAAGAACTCCTACTTAATCCTCATCAGTAACATTTTAAAATGAACTAAGGTCGGCACTATTGCAAAGGCTTCTTTATCTATGGTAGCCATTGATCTCTTGTTGCTGCCCTTTGTCCTGAACTTCCTGCTATAAAAGGCTATGGGATGGAATTCCCCATCAAACTTTTGCATAAGGCAAGCACCTATACCTTCCTGGCTTGCATCAGTCACTAATGTAAAAGGTTTGCTAAAATCTGGAAACTTCAAAATAGGGGGATTCATTGGTGCGTCCTTGAGCTTTTGAAAACTCTCCGCCTGGGGTTCCTTCCATTGAAATTGAACGTCTTCCCGCAATACATCAGTTAGGGGAGCTGCTATATTAGAGAACCCTTTCACAAACCTCCCTAAGAAATCGGCGATACCCAAGAATGACTTAATCTCTTTCTTTGATCTGGGGGTGCGAAAATTCGCTATTGCTTTGACTTTATCGTCATTTACTCTAACCCCTTCCTTAGATATGACATGTCCTAGATATGTGATTTGCTTTTTCAAGAATGAACACTTGGCTAGCTTAATTTTCAACCCCGCTAATCTAAGCCTCCTAAGTACTTCTGTAAGCACTTCCAGATGTTGCGCGATCGTGTCTGTTGCGGCCAGGATGTCAACCATATGCACAAAAACATTTTTGCCCAATAACCCGTGCAAAGCTGTGTTCACCAACCTGGTAAAGATCATCGGACTGCCCGATAAACCGAAAGGCATTCGCGTAAATTAATAGTGTCCCTTGGGCACTAAGAGGGACCTGCAAAAAACCTGCGCCAAATGAATTGAGCTATAAATATTATGTCCACCGATTTCAACAAAAAGATCTGGTATGCACGCGACTGGATAGTGGTAATGGATTGTCTTTTCATTTAAACGTCTAAAATCGATGCATACACGGAACCGTCCTTCTTAGGCACCGCTAACAAGGGAAAGTTGTAAGGAGACACGCTAGGTCTAATGATTCCTTCTTCCTCCCATCTATTGACCTCTTTCTCTACCTGTTCTCTGATTTTGAAAGGTATGCGATATGCAGGAATATAAATAGGTTTTGTGCCACTCTCCAAATTTACCTTATGCTCTAACACATTAGTCGACCCCAATTTATCACCTTGTAAGGCTACCGTATCCCCAAATTCTGCCAAGAGCTCGCTTATCACTTCAACATGTTCACCATAATCCGTATTAGCTAAATGTTCTCTAAATATCTGTTTCATAGATTGCATTTCTGCCTCTGAAAACTCAGGTTTCCCCTCTACGATAGCCACTGAACCAGTATCACGACTCCAATCTTGGAAATCGAATATATATGTATTCTTCTGGTATCTCCTAACTGTATCATTACAGTTTAATAGCTCCAACCACGTGTTCTTATCCTTGGATACACTGTTCACTGATGCCGTGCTAATAACCCCTCTAAGCCTCTCGCTACTTTCAATAACACACACATCCGTTGGTTTTCTCACTTCCTTCAATTTGACTTTTACCATAGTCTTTGAACCATGTAGTAACACAATATCTTTGGATAAAACACCTCTTTATTTGTGGTTAGTATCTCCCCTTTCCACCACCCCATACACATTACCACCCCCAGTATCATCCCCAGCATTATTAGTATCAGAAACGACATCAATATTAGTATCAACATCACCATCCAAAATATCATCACCACCATTGTTACCACCATGAACTCTGATAGAACCCCCATAATCATTTCCCATATCACCAACGTGGGTTTTAATATTACCTCTCTCCGTAACACTCGTATCACCGCCATTAATATCACTGAGCACACCTCCTTTTTCAATAATCTCCATGTCCTCCGTTCTAATCATGTCCTCATAAGGCAGAAAAACACCAGGTATCCCAACTGTTATCCCATTAACACCTGCATGGATCGAAATCTTGTGTCTTCTACACGCAGGATGACCCAGCAAAAGTCTGTTGCAATTCCTTTCATTACCAAAAATGGTTCTGTTAGTACTCTGTCACCGAGAGTAAACTGTATTTGAACACAACCCAGGGTATTTAATCTATGGGCTTGCACATCACACACGTCTCCGTTGAGGGTTGCAGAGGGTAATTGGAAAACATGGATTGATACAAATTATAGTCCATTAAATTTATAGACGCACCCGAGTCTATAAATATCGGGATATCCACATCCCGTACTGTTCCATAAACTATAGGCCTGGGTTGTTTAAGATTTTATAGAAAATTTATTTGTTTATTATTTTCATACTAAAGTAGTCCTTTAAACCCCTGTGCCATACTAAACCAATTTTAAAAGGAACATGGGAGTTTAAAGGATTGCGCAACACCTAGCTGGATCTGCTGGCTCTTTTACCTGTTTCAGTTTGTCCTCCTCATCCTTGATTTTTTATGGAAGGACGATGGCCTTTGCATTTCGTGATTCTTGGAGGAGAAAAACATGTCTACCTCGACCCGCCACGAAGAAGGAAAAGCAGTTCAAGCTCAGGTTCCAACTTAGAACCACTGGATAATATTTGAAGATAACTGGTGAACTCTACTCCCTCGTAAGAGAATGCTTTGTGTATTGAAGAAGCATCTTCATTAACTATGTAACATATTCTTGCCGACCCACCTGTCTGCCTCTTCCGTCGTCGTCTTTGAAGCCTATGTCAACACTTCTATGGAGTCAATGGTTGAACCTTTCCTGCCCAGTAAGTTTCCTACGATTTGTGGCGTATGGTAAAGCTTTGGTTAGGAGGTTTTTAATTATTCTTAACTATTACCACATTTTCAGAACCTGTAAATTTTCTATGGATTCTTGTTTTGATATGGCTATCCATAAAGGTGTATATTTTGTGTAATTGCTCTTTGATTTTTAGGCAGTTGCTAATTGTTAAGGAGGACAGTGGTTTAGTGGAAGACACTGATTCAATTTCTGGTTCTTTCACGTAGCTGATTTAGGTAATTTCCGTGTAAAGTTGGTCAATGATATACACAATTTTTTACATGAGGATAGTCTTTATTTTATTAAATATTGTTGGACTCGATAATGATAGTCTGTTGTTGTTGCTTTCAGAATCCATAGGTTTTCAAAAATTTTCATGAGTGAAGGTCTTTCCCCCACATTTCGTAATCTTAACTTTCATACGAATAAATAATTTTAAAGAATTTTTTTTCTTATTTAACTGTGGAAGAAAACATTCAAGGTTACGAGCAACTCTTGTGTAAAGCTCTTGGTTTTTCTATAAAATTTTTGAAATGGCGCCCGAACAGGGACTCTGAAGGCTTTTGTTCCCATATAGACGATAGGGTGGCATTGCAGGTTGGGTTTTGTGTATTAAGAATTTGTCTGAGTTAACGTTGGGGATAATTTGAATTTATTTAGATTATTTTTCTGCAAGAAAACATTTAATAATGGAAGAGGAACTAAGGTATTTAGTAATGTGCAGGAAGACTGTAAGATCTCAGGTTACTATAATATTCAAAACTTCAGGTACTTTTAGAAGTTTGAGTGATGTCGATAGGTCAGCGCTAATCAATAGGTTGAAATGTTATAAGGAAGACTTGTGAAATTTTGATAGCAAGATTTCTTCAATCAAGTGGTCCTCATCCAAGGACGAAGCAGAATTTGAGGCTGAATTTAGTTCTTGCCAGGAATATTTAGACAAAGTTATTTCATTGATAATTCAATTAGAAAATATACTTCCTTTGTCACCAGCTGAAATGCATGAAACCCCCCGTAGCCTCCTTAAGAGTCCAATAGCTCCTTTGCCTAAATTTGCTAGCAGTGATGGCAAAAATATAGAATTATTTTTCATACAGTTTGAAGAAACTACAAGTAAATTTCCGTATACTGATTATGATAAACTACTTTTGCTAAAGCAGCAAATTTCTGGTAAGGCTGCTGCTTTAATAGAATCATTAGAGGCAGATAGGCAAGGTTATTCACATGCAAAAGAATTCCTGCAAGCAGCTTTTGCTTCTATTCCAGTTCAAAAGTTTAATGTACTGAAACAGTTGGTAAATATGTGGTTAGATGAAAATTCTGAACCATTTGAATACATTAGTAATATTAGGAAGATACAAGAGGCCATAAAGACTCTGAACATTAGTGTTGTGGATGTTTTACAATATTTTTTCCTTAAAGGAATGAATGATACTTTTAAGAACATTATGATTCAAGTGTCGGGAAACTCAAAACCTACAACTGTACAAATTGTGGAAAATTTCTTTGAATGTAATAAACGTTATTTGAATGTTTGTTCTACTATTAAGCCTATGGAAGAAGCATCGGTAGCAAAGAATAGGTTAAATCCCAAAAGCTCCAATTTAGCTAGTAAGGTGGATGTTGAAAACGTTAATCCCTTTATTTCATGTACTCTTTGCCGAAATGCAATTTCTTCTAAGCACCCCATTAATAAATGCATTAGGTATATCACCCTAAAAGAAAAAGTAGATAAATTAAAAGCTCTTAATGCTTGCATGAGATGTGCAAATCTAGGACATGGGGAATTTTGTAAGTTTAGATTTAAAAGGAAATGTAGTAAATATTATGGTTGGCATTTTTCATTTCTATGTTCTTGTGATTCTGTTAATCCTTCAGTGAAAGAGACTGTATCCAATCCCATTGATACAAAACCTATGCAGAAGCAGCATAGGTCTTCAAAAATTTCCATGAGTGAAGGTCTTTCCACCACAAGCAGTAGTTGTCAATTTATGATTAGCGATTGGGAACAGGACTTCAGCCATCGGAGTTGTATCTATGCCATTTCGTAATCTTAACTTTCATACGAATAAATAATTTTAAAGAATTTTTGTTTTTATTTAACTGTGAAAGAAAACATTCAAGGTTACAAGCAAATCTTGTGTAAAGCTCTTGGTTTTTCTATAAAATTTTTTAAATGGGTTCTGGGGCGTCCTCCACGAGACCACAATGGCACGTACCAATCACCTGTACCCCTTTTTGTTGATCTGGCTTCCAAAAATTTCGCCGATCCCTTTGCCCTCTGGTTTGACCTGCCTGGGAAGTCCTCACATTATAATTACCAGAACCTTGAGGTGTAGGCCTTGCATCTCTCCGTATCTGAGACGGACAAGATTGCAAATAATGATCAGCACTCTTACACATTCCACAATATTTAACCCTACACAATTTCTTTGGATGCCCTAGTTTATTGCAGTTGAAACAACGCAACTGCTGTTGCTTTTGATCGATCGATCTTTTGTTATATTCAACTTTTGCACACAGACGGGGAGGAGAAAATTCTGTGTCTCTTTGCACCCTATCCCCCGGGCCTGTCCCATTAAAAATTGTACTATCCACAGTGGGACATTTAGACATATATTTCTCAATTTGGGCATAAAAAATTCTTCGTCTGAAGTAGGTTCAATCTTTTCATCAAAGCTATTCACTATTGCATCCGGTACATCATGCAAGAGCAGGGAAAAATAGATCAGTTTATGAATGTTCTCAAGTGAGACATTACTTCCTGTAACCCATTTAGATGTTTTCAATTTTCCTACCCAATCTGCCACCGAGTCAAAAAGTTTTGAACTATGTTCTATGAGGCTATTAGTGCCCTTCCGTAGTTTATAAAGACCCCGAAGGTCCCTCACCATGTCTCCGTGTTCCTTTGAGCCATAAGCTGTTTTCAAAAATGCTTGCAAATCAGTCCAGGTATGACATTTTGCAAATTGGAAACTCCTGCAACGGTGGGAGAGATCCCCTCTATTGAAATCTAGCAAAGCTTTCGCCTCTCTAAACGTCTCTATATCATCCGTTATATTCTTTCCGGCTAAATAATTATTCACCCCTTCAATAAAAACTTGCACTGGTTGTGACAACACACCATTTACCATTCCCCAGAACGGGCTCACACCTGCACTCACGTTCGTTACGTGATGTAGTAGTGTTGTGGTACTCTTAGTATTCGCCATTTTTCTCTCCTTCCGGAAGCTCTTTTGTTCTATAAGATTCCCCGATCTCAATAACATCAATGTATTTATATACACATAAAACCCAATCCAGAAAAATTAATAAAAATTCTCCCCCAATAATGGATAACAAAAAACAAACGCGCCCCACGCCCAGTATATCATCCCACAAAAGCAACAACAAAAATATAGGGAAGGGATAGAAAAAGGAAAAAAGGTGCAAAACGCTTACCAAGCGATCCAACACAGCGACAACCAGACCCACACACACAAACACAAACTCTCTCTCTCTCTTTCTCTCTCTCTCTCTCTATCTCTCTCTCTCTCTCTCTCTCTCTCTCTCTCTCTCTCAGGGCGTGACTCACAACAAGAACCCTCGCTCACATCATTACCATGTCCGTCGAATTTTGAGACGTCAAAACAAAAACTCCCTTCGAGTAAATTTGCCACAAACAAAAAGGAATAAAAAAAAATAAACAAAATAAAAAGGAGAAGATAAGAAAGAAAACTTGAAAATACACTCATCTCTTCATATGACTGGAAACCGAATTTGTATACGCATCGCAAACATGCGTAGCCTGTGAAACACTTTAATATGTCGAAAACTAAACTTTTTCCCTTCACGTTTTAAAACACTGGTTTTCATGAATCACGAAATGGCTAACACTGAGCCAGAGAGATACCCGATGACGCTTTCAACACCACACCAAACCATTGAATCAGCAAAAAGAGCCCCGAGTTGCCTGTGACATGATTATAAGCCCTTTTCCTACCAAAAAATATATGTCTAACTAGTCACCAGTCTCTTCATTAGCGTACCTACAGCTTATAAAATATATAAAAAGCTTGTTAAACCGCTGCCCACCACTCTTATGCCCTCTTGACAAAACTACACAAAATGGAAACCCTTACTTGTTGACAGCGGTGCCCTCTATCTGCAAACATGTCATTAGGCTATCAAGCTCACATAAATACAAAAATATACTATTTATTATCCAAAGCAGATGAACATAAAATAGAACAAAATGATTAATAAGTAATAGTGATAAAAACCCAAGTCTGCCTCACAAAGAAAACTAAGTTATCATTCCACTCTCCTGGCTAAGTATTCACTCCCAGACCCAAAATGTCAATTGTTTCATTGTATTAGTCAGGATAGAGAATCCCGTCTTTAATATGGAATAGAGCCCATCTTTATGATGGGGTTTTCTTCCGACACCTGACGTTTACCAAACCGACCTCTTTCTTATCACAAAAGAAATGTGTCTCTCTCACAAGTGCCTCGGTCGTTAGATCTGTGACATTCGTACAAACGAATGTACATACTCGACACACCCCAAACCTCCCTGGCAACAGTATGGACAGCCTCCAGATTAAAAATGCTTACGCATCAGATTCCTTCATTCAAGAAGGTGGCCTCTACAGCTAAATCTGTCTCCAAGCAAGACATGATATGTAATTCACTAACACATCACACACTTGTAAGATATATATAAAGCTGTTTTGGTTGATTACGTTATTTTAAAGCCAGGCATGGCCAGCTTAGTGAAGGTTCAGTTGAAAGGTGCCAAAGGGTTTAAACAAGTGGTTTTTCTAAGATGTATTGTGGTGAATGCCAGATTTGCACATGCATACTATTTTACCTTGGGTAGAAAAAAATTACAGCTCTGCTCCTGTTACCACTATGTCCATGGGCAAGTTAAGCAAATTCAAATAAATAAGCATTTCTATTCGTAGGTTTTGATCTATGCATTGTGTTCAGTCAATTTTACCTTTTTATTTGGTGGTTTCAACTAGTGCTTTCTGTTGGAGTAGTCATACCCTTGCATTGTAGGCTTTGACCCATGCCTAGAGTCCAAAATACCTTTCCATTTGTAGGCTTTTACCCTTGCATTGTGCTATAATCACACCCTTGCACTCTCAGGCTTTGACCCATGCAGCGTGAAACAATAATTGTACCTTAACATTTGTAAGTTTTGATTTGTGCATTGTGTTCCAAATTCTCATACTTCTGTATTGTAGGCTATGATCCAAACATTGTGTTACTCTTATTCGTGTCTTACTTACTATAGGGACACTTTTATTGTAGTTGGAGTCTTATACCATCCTACTTTATTATTTTGTTTTAGTATATTCTGCCTAGTTCAAAGTTCCATTTCCATTCTGTGCAATTGTTTATATGGCTACAGAATATTTATTTACATGTGCCTATAATGCACAGCCTAAAGGGAATGCCATTCAATACAGTGCCACTTTTGCACTGCTAGCTCATTCATAACAAATCTAGAGTATTTGCAATATTTAACCTCTTGCAATGCAGCCAAGAATGATCACGTACAATGAGGCAGTTAATGTCTATGCGAGACAGGCTAAGAACAGGCTATACTGGATACAGATTCCAAAAATATTTTAACACAATGATGGCCAGCAGGCTAAGAGGACACCCCTTGTACTAAGCCAAAGGGGGAGCCCTTTCAAAGCATCACTCCAAAAGAGATTTCAGTAAGGTATATTGCTGTGAGTGCAAAGCCTATGGGAACACTAAAAAGTTAAGTGCCCTTCAAGAGCCACTCAGCTAGTGTCTAGACCTGGCCTACCTCCATATCCACTGCCATATACCCATAGACATAGGCAGTTTGTTTGACATACTCAAGCCTGAGAGACAGTGCCAGAGTCTGCACATGCCTTACAGCTGTATGGATTAGCTTCCAGCTGGGATAGTATGTGTTGGCTTAACAAAACATCAATGCCAGAACCAGAACAACCAGATTCCACCTGGATTAGTACATGTTGGCCGGATGGAGAGTCGGTGTCAAGACTGGGCCTGCTACAGAGCCAGATCCGGAACCTTCGTCCAATCTCCCTTCAGGAGATCCAGTTCCCTCTCAGGCTCCATCAGGAGCTGATGATTTTTTCCAGCACTGCCATTGAAATATTGCCAGTGCCAAATACATGCACTGATCAGGGTAGTACTCCATCCATCATGGACATTGAGCCATTCCCAACTTCCACTCCTGTGCCTGTGCCTGTGCCTGCCTTAGTGCCAATGCCAGAGCACACCATCGATCTCCCTTCAGGCGATCTTTAAATGAGTTCATCCTCTTCTTCTAAGTCCTCAGAAGACAAGACTCTGGTGAATGGATCCCTATGAGCCAAATTGGTTGAGATAGATAGCACCACCTTTACTTTGGTCGCAGCAGCCGAAGTGGATGTAACTACTTCAGACACTTGTTGGTACTACCACTATTAAGGTTGTCGCAGCAGCCAAGGCAGTGGCTAGCATAGTGCTCACTCCATCTGGTAATGTAGCCTCCAGTGTTACTTCCTGCTTAGGTCCTGAAGGCACTCTTGCGACTTCCAAGAAATCGATCCCACCACTTCTCTCTGAGATATCCCAGGCTAATGGTAGATTAGAAGAGTCAGAGCCTACAAATACAGTCGGTTCTATCCAGTAACTACAATTCCAGTGCTTTTCAGAAGTAAGTGGAAGGCTACCCATATCAAGGGACTAAGTCTCCAGTGCCAGAGATGGAAGATCAAGTGCCTAAAGCTTGAATAATGACAGACCATAGGTGCTCTCTTGACGGTTGTGCTTTGACACAGTACCATCTATATATTACACATAGCCTTTGGGTCCTATTTCTTATATTGGATGAGAGCCATTAAGCTCATGGCATTCTCGTTACATAGCTGTAACAGTTTCTATTGAAAGAGTTTATTTTATATTTCGGCAAGTCTGTTCTTTATCTCTACAAGCTGAAACGCAAGTCCTAACCATTATTTTCCACACTGTGTTGCATTTATTATATCTGTGTAGCATGTATCATAGATAACTAACTCATGATGTCTTCTAATATTACCTTTGACCACCAAAACTAGCCTAGACTTGTTCAGATTTAAAGAATTATTTACTTGGAAATTTTCTTTATTTATTATATTTAATTTAATTTTTTTTTTTTTTTTTTTTTTTTGCAGCCAGAAGCACACATTTTTTGTTGGTGGTTTTAGCGATAGTTGTTTTTTTGCCCTTGGATTTCATAGGGTAATTATTACTACCAACCAAAGTACTTGCAGTTATTTGAAAACGTTATATCACAGCACGAATATAGTACAGCTCTTTTTTAAAGTATTTACTTGTATATTTTCCTATATTAATTTTTATTCTTCTCAATGAAGCATGGGGAAGACTTTTAAAGGTTCCCCGTGAAAGATATTTCTAAAATTTATCGCGCTCATGTTAGGTTATTTTATACTAGTTTGATCATAGTCACAGTTAACCATAGTCACTGCTTCGATTTACGATGGCTTTCAGATGTTAAAAAGAAAAAGAATTTTAGAGTGAATCAACCCATCGTGCTATCAGTTACACCATTTATATTAAGGCCATTAATTATTCAGCCCTGTACCATGTTCACAAAGTCATATTTTGTTGTGATTAGATAATGCTATACCTAGTAATTCTCAGTTTAAAAAAAAATATGGCTTAATTTTTCTCTGTACACAAAGAAAACCTGATTTATAATACAAACAAAATGTCATTTAATACGTCCTAAAACTTCTTCATCCTCACCACTATCCCTATGATAAGGGTTGGTTGCTGTGATGCGTCCTGTCGAGAATTTCTTTCTCCACTAAAGCCTGCCGCTCTAAAGCCTCCTCTTCATCACTCTAATCCTTTTGCTTCCTTTTGGACTCCTACCCCTGACAAGTTCCACATAAACCCTCTTCATTTCTTCCCCCTCACTAATTTTGTTTCAACAAATGTCATGTTGGTATTCACGCCTCACTTAAAACTCTTGCCTAATGTATTTGTTGAAAGATTGTCCTCTTTCTGCATTGTTGGAACAATGCCGAGTGATTCTTTATCCTTGTTCGCACTATTAACAGTTGCGAACCAACGGAACAAATACTTTTGATCATCACATCCAAGAAATTTTCCAGAACTAAAAGAAGTATTGTAATGTGCAAAATATTATCTCAATCACACTTTGGAAGGGTAATTGTCATCTTGTGTTATATTTTTGGTGTACGCGTATTTTGTTCATCTAAATTTTAGGTTGTATAGTAGTAAAAAAAAAAATCAGATTTATACCAAAATTTCAATCGTAAATTTCTTCGCTCATACCCCATCCCTCAAAAATTAAATGATAAACAACAGTATCTTTGTGAGATGCCTTGCTGATCATAAACAAGAAAAGAAGTACTGATGAACACATAACCTCCTTTCAAGTTCGACGTTTGCGGATATCCTGCTAAGCCATTCTGCATAAAGCCTTTATTCAGAATTGTCTTTTCTGTAATTTCTTGTGAAGCGTTGGTGTCTACTACATTCTGTAGAAGTGTTTATATAACAGGTATTTCGTTAACCTTTATGATTACATTTCACTAATCATCAGGGGAATGAAAATTCTTCTTAGCCTGTCAAAAATCAAGTTATTCTAATCTCAAGACTTATACTATAAAAATAGAGAAAATTAGAGAAAGCTAAAATATGTCGTCGCCTTTAAATATGCCTAAGATAATCAACTTACAGCATGTACGTAAAATGAAAGGACAAACTAACGTGTTCAGTGGCAGAGTGGACTAAATAAATAGATGATCGGTAACCTATAAGATCTAAACAAAACATTTTCGTGAATATAGGAAAATGACCTTGTAAACAAACAGTTATACCAGCCCAAAAAATTAAGATATTAGTAACTGAAATTGAGACTGTTAATTTGTTGAATTACGAGAATCTAGTGGTTAAAAATGTTTAAAAATTTCTATAATCACTCGCTCATCAGCACATTTATCTAAACAATAAATAAAATAGTTGCAAAGAAATAAAACTCCTTCTATACATATAAACTAAGGTAGACATAAAGATAAGTGAATCTAATAACCCAGCAAATTGCTTTTATTTGAAGTTTCACAAAAACGGCAAAGTGAAACGATAAAAAATAAAGGAACGGGAAGAAAACGTGTTACATTATCTAGATTGAGTTGAGTTAGCCATACCTCCGTGTGATCTGAGTGGACAGCTGAAAATCTCTCCTCAGCAGCATAAACTTGCTGTCCAACCGTCAAGAGGTTGTCGTCATCTCTTTTCAACCACGTTACCTGTTGAAATAGAGAATATTCATAAATCTACATGACGAAAATGTGGAATTAGTAAGGGTTTTATTCTTTTCTATTTGAGAAAGGGAGATTATATTTATGTGTTTTCTCTTTTCGTATAGAAACCTTGACCCTTTGAACCATATAATCAATAACGCAAGGAGGGGAAACCCTTTTATACATTCTCATTATCAGCTCTTACTGTGTATATCGTGGATGACAGCTTAAATAGAAGTTTCAAGTTCACCAGGATTTTAGCCAGGGTTGTATATGCAGACTTTGGTATGAAAGTGATCATCCTCAGTGATGAAGATTTTGGTGCGAAGCATACCATCATTCTTCGAATTTTATACCAAAGTTTGATTTACCCTAATACTTAACCGAGTGAGTAAACATGTAAATATGACGAGTATCGTCAAATATTACTTTGACAATTAATTTTATTTCCATCAAATGCTATTAACAATGTAATGTAAATCGATAATTTTTAATTGATCGTCTAACGTTATCAA
>NC_087207.1:66008222-66010722 GCF_015104395.2 Macrobrachium nipponense
AGTACAGCTTAAAGCATATCTCTTCACGTCATTTTTCATTTTAGGCCAAAAGTACGCCCTACTAATACACTTGAAAGTTTTATTTACTCCCAAATGTCCTTGCTCATCATGTACTAACTTCAAAATTAATTCATGAAGCTTCCTAGAAACTACGAATTTTTCTGTGATTCCCCCTTCACTACCTGACTTAGGACTAACGTGACACGAAACTTCGTCCTTTACACAAAAAGTTTCCTTACACACATCATCGAGATCATCATCCAGCTCATATCCAAAAATTCGGGTTAGTGTCTTATCCTCTCTCTGCAACTTGACTAGCTTATCCTTATCCAAAACGTTAGAGCCTAATTCATCACCGTAACTAGTACTAGATACAGGTACATTTACTACGTTACTCTTGACAGCTACGCCTTCCCCTTGGCTCTCACTGCCAACGATAGAGTTAGGTTTCTCAGCCACACTCATGCCAAGATCAACCTCGCTACCTCTATCACACTCGTTCAAATCCACTCACTCACTCACGTTCGAATCCACGAACTCACACTCGTTCGAATCCACGAACAAATTATGATCGTAGTCTATGTCTGTATCTAAACCCGACCTAGTTACTACCATTTCAGGCACTGGAATATTCCTCACAACAGGATTCACATTCTTGGATAAAGCTAAGTCATTACCGACAATAATGTCAACGCCTTCAATGGGCAAACTGTCCACAACAGCAAGTTTTACTTCTCCTGACACTACCTGACTTTCTAAATTCAATTTCAACAAAGGACAAAGAACACAAGTGTTAGGAAATCCACCTAACATGACTTTCTCTTCCATATTGATTTCTGCCCTGTTCAGCACACACTCTTTTCGAATCAGTGAGACAGCAGCCCCTGTGTCTCTAAGGGTAAGGCCACACCGGGCGCGGGGAGCGTTGAGGTTGCAGGCACGTCTCGGGCGGGAGAGCAGCGTCAAAACTACACATGGCCACACCAGAAACACCACCCTCCCTCCTTCCCTCCCGCGCGTCACTCTCAGCAGTCAAAGATATACTTCTTTGCAAAGTAACGTTTGGATAGGAAATTGCCTTTAATAGAAATCGTAAGTGTCAAACTTGACGATAGAGTACGTATAACCCAAAGGTCTTTTGGTTCTTTGCTTGGCAGTGAATTTTGTGATAATAAAAGGTTAAAATCCATATATATATTTTTTTACTTCCCATATAGTTATTACTTTAGGGGAAGTGAAAAGAAAATGTGGATTTTAACTTTTCATTTTTGCAAAACTAACAGCATATAGGGTTACTTCCTTAAAGATACTTAGAAAAACAAAAGAGCGAGAATTAATTGCAAATTATAAAAGACGTATAATTGATTATTGTCTGAATTATGTTGAAATAAAACGATTTACCGGTATTTAAAACAAAATAGTTTAATGGAAACTACATAAAAGAAAGTAACACAAGGAAAAATCAGTTTTCCTTCATTGTTAACATTAATAAAGAAAGTACAAAGTACCACGAATATTTCATAAATAAGTGATACTGCTGCACTGAGGATTCGTATAGTTATCAAGTCTATGCAGCTGGACAAGGATTATTTGAGTGGCTGAGTGCATAATAGTTGGCACCTTTAAGTTTTTGGGGGTCGAATGCATGACACCGATGGCTACATCTGAGGGCCACTTGTTCTACTCCTCTTCCATTTCTTGAAAAAAAGGAATTTTATGGAATGGATCACAGGGATCCCACAAAGCTCTCTTCCGAAACACCTCCCCAATTAAATGATTCTTATGTAGCCACTACCGCTGAACAGGTGACACTTCGGCAACTGATTGCCAGTTCATCTGCACGTTAGTGACCATGTCAAGTCGGAGGGTCTATTTACGTAGTGTGGTCCTTTTTCTATATTCACTTTAAATTCAGTGATGAACTCATCCCCTGGGAAAGTATTTAGACTATATAAGAACTCATTGAACGCATTCTGAAAGTACACAAATGAGAGGTGCTGAAATAACTGCTAATTTAAGCATGCATTACAGATATGGAATAATTAACTCGATATTTTACTGAATAGATAATAAATGTAGTCGCTTAAAACTTAATCGTTTCTATGCTAATATCAGTTACTTAACAATGATAATATGCTTTAAACAATTTCTAGGTTACAAATGAAAGTTCCTTAATACGGGAACTAACTTCACAATATAGTTATCAATATAATCGATAAAGGGAAGTAACCATTCAAGTAACATAGTCCCTCCCTAATCATATAGAAAATGGGGTTGTTTCGGTTGAAGACGCCTGAACCGCCGCGGTATTTTAAAACATGTTACATCGCCTGGCGGCAACTGCAGAGGGTCGAGCCGTCCCGCTAGTCTTGTGTGGCCACCCACATAAGATACCTATGATTCAAACTGCCGCGGGAACCTCTTCCCTCCAACCTCCACGCTCGCCGCGTTTGGTGTGGCCTCACCCTAAGCAAGACCACTTCTCTCGAATCTACTCCTC
>NC_087207.1:66015722-66018222 GCF_015104395.2 Macrobrachium nipponense
TTCCTCACCTAATATATACATAACCTCTACCCCCGTCCAAGCCACTACCGTCCCCTGGAAAGAACTAGGAAATGGCCTAAGTATATAACTGTGAAATGGTTTTTTATCGCTAACAGGTATGTCAACAAGTAACCCATTATCAGATAACTGTACCTTTAAAACCCCATAGTATCTATGAAGTAATTCCCCCATAAAAATTATATTTGATCCCCATTCATATGCTGCGTCTTTTAAGGTTGACTCCAAAGTTCCCAAATACCTTTTTCTCCAATTTGAACTAGCAGCGTACCACCCCTTGTCTCTAGGCGAGAAGAGCTATGTGACTTTATTATTATATAAAACACTTTAAACATATTATTAGCCATTCCCCCTCTTTTCACCTCTTAAGATATATATATATATATATATATATATATATATATATATATATATATATTATATATATATATATATATATATATATATATATATTATATATATATATATATATATATATATATATATATATATATATATATATATATATATATATATATATATATATATATATATATAGATATATATATATATATATATATATATATATATATATATATATATATATATAATATATATATATATATATATATATATATATATATATATATATATATACAGTGGTACCTCGACATACGAAAGTCTCAGCTTACAAAAAATTGAAGTTACGAAAGCAAATACGAAGATTTTTTTGCCTCTACGTACAAAAATAATTTAGGTTACGAAAGATTGTTGCTGTAAAGTCCCGAGATTCGCCCAGACCATCGAAATTAATTTTAAACTCACTCTCCACCAACTGAGTACACTTGCCACCATCCTCCCATTCTCCCATTTGTTCCTGATGCTAGTCACTGCCATAAGATCCTGCTCTTTTATTGGTCAGCATCTCTCCCATCGTACTCTGCATAAAGGCATTCATCAGCTACTGCGTCGCACCAGCGTTATCGTACGCACGCAGAATATGTTCGTTCACATATATGATTTCATTTGTTAACGTAAATTTGTGTTAGTGACTTCTTTGTATTCTACTTTAACGCGTTGTGTGAGAATTTAATTAGTATACTACATAACTTAATTATGTACAGTATAGTCATGGGTCCCAAGAAAGTTGCTGAATTTCACCAGAAGTAGAGAATGCTTTCTATGGAGACAAAAATGGAGATTATCAAGAAGTCTGAAGCTGGCATGTGGTTGAGTGTGATCGCTAAGGAATATGGCTGAAGTCCGTCAATGATAGGCACCATCCTTAAGCAGAAGGAAGCCATCAAAGCAGCTACACCTTCCAAGGGCGTAACTATTTTGTCCAACAAGATAAGCCACATGCATGATGAGATAGAGAGGCTGCTTCTTGTATGGATAAAAGACAATGAAATTGCTGGCGATACGATAACCGAGACGGCAATCTCCCAGAAGGCCAGCGCTATTTTCGGCGATTTGATTGCCCAGGCCGAAGACGACGGAGGAGTAGGGACATCGATGGCAACCCCAGACTTCAAAGCTTCTCATGGGTGGTTTGAAAAATTCCGGAAATGGACTGGCATCCATTCAGTGGTGCGGCATGGGGAGGTGGCCAGCTCGGACACAAAAGCGGACAAAGCCTTTATTAAGACGTTCGACGAGATGACGATCAACGAAGTCTACAGTTCTCAGCAAGTCTCCAACTGTGATGAGACTGGCCTTTTTTGTAAAAAAAATGCCTCATCGGACGTACATCATGGAGGAAGAGAAGAAGCTACTCAGGCATAAGCCTATGAAAGACAGGCTTACGCTCCCACTTTGTTCGAATGCCAGTGGGGATTGCAAGGTGAAGCCCCTACTTGTCTATCATTCGGAGACTCCTCGAGCCTTCAAGGCCCACAAAGTGCTAATGAGAAGCTTCCAGTGATGTGGAGGGCTAATGCGAAAGCCTGGATAACAAGACTTTTGTTCGCCGAATGGGTAAATCTCTGTTTCGTCCCGACAGTGAAGAAATTCTTGGAAGAGAAGCACCTTACTCTGAAATGTCTGCTGTTGTTGGACAATGCCCCTGCTCATCCTCCTGGCCTTGAGGAAGATATCCTAGCAGAGTATTCTTTTATCAAGGTTCTTTATCTTCCGCCTTCTCCTCCAGCCCATGGACCAGCAAGTGATATCGAACTTCAAGAAGCTGTATACGAAACATCTTTTCAAGAGATGTTTCAACATCACCGATACCACAAACCTCACCTTGTGTGAATTTTGGGAGGAGCATTTCGACATTGTCATATGCATCTGACTCATCGATCAAGCTTGGCAGGAGGTTTCGAGGCGAACCTTGAATTCTTCATGGAGCAAACTCTGGCCTGATGCCATATCCACCCGAGACTTCGAGGGAATCAATGTGGGCGAAGCTGGTGCAGATTCAGAAACAGTTGATGATCCTGAAATTGTTTCGCAACCAGATCTTGACGAGATCGTTGCACTCGGCAAGTCCATGGGGCTGGTC
>NC_087207.1:66025722-66037280 GCF_015104395.2 Macrobrachium nipponense
TATAGGATGGCAACCCGTTGAATGTTTATTTCTTGCGACTGTTATTCGCAAGCATACTGTTTCTACTTCCCATTCTCGTCGGAGTGACATCGAGGTAGAGATATTTTCTAAGTTCCCATTTGGTTTCTTCTTCAGTAAAGGGGAGATGTCTCAAACTCCTGGTATCAAACTTAACAGTTTTATTACAACTCCATCACAGGAGTATAGGAATAGTTAGTTCAGAGAACTGCTCTGGTTGTAGAGAAGTAGAGATCTAAAATTACAAAGTCTTTCACTGAGATAGCAGACAAAAGCTATCTAAGCATATACAACATACAGACATATGAACATGTGACTCGGGAGTCACGTGTTTCCTCTGCAGGTGATAGGTCACCAGCTTCGCATAGGAAGGAGCTGTGACCTGTTTACAAGATAGTGTCAAATGATTACACAGGCAAATGCAAACCAGGGCATTGCAAGCATAGCACGGCATTGTCTAGCTTACGTCCTGTTATGAATACCTATCATGCTCCTATCTCGCCAATGACCCTTTGGGTCATGGGGGTTTCTCTTATATATATAAAATATATTCAATAATGTAATTTATTGCATTAATGCTCGGTCAGCTACAGACCAACACTCAACATTAAAACTTACTTTATATATGATTCATAGGAGTGTGATAGTATATAGTTAGTCCTAGCCATAATCAAGTGGTTAAGGAATAAATTGCAACTGATTATATGTAAAAAAAAAAAATACATTCATAGAAATACTCATAAGTAAGGAATAATGCATGGAAAATACAGATCCATGTATAAGATAAATGCATATGATATTATACTAGCAACAAACATGTTAATATACTTTTAGTCATGAGGATACATACACAACAGAAAGTACTATAGTTCTGCTGATAATTGCAAGACATAAGAATTACATTCTAAAATGCATATGTGGTTAAATGGTACCAAAATGTGATAAGATAAAAGGTTAGCATGTATACATAAATAGTTATGATAATAGGTAAATGTTTAAGAATAGTTGTTACCAGATAGAGATATAGATATATAATTCAGATAAATGTGCACAACATATAGATTCTAGGTACGTACACGCACCAACATTTTAATACGTAGGGCTTCAATAGATTTTTTATTAGGTGCCCTACTCTATAATGATACTGGTACTTAAGCTTTTCATATTTATAATTATATATATATGGAATGCAATGTCTCGGAGTTTCCTGTTATACATATTGCCAGCGTACAAACCACTTTTCACACAAACACAATTCCAAACAACTTTCCTCCCAGTCAGATGAAATGGCGAATTTCAGGTGGCTCTAAAATCAAACGCTTTTAGCGCCATTGGAAAATTGTCTGGGCGGGGCACGACGTTTCGTTGAAGATCCATCCGTGTTCGTGTTCGCCTCAACCTACACCAAGCAAATATGTTAGCGGCGATGAGAACCACCACCGTAACGCACAAAACAGCCAGCAACGTGTAGAATCACAGATCCTCCTCGGCATGATAAGTCCTTGATGTGTGGTCCATCTCAGCTAATTTCGATAATTGATGGGCCACTTTCACATTGTATGGAAGAGGTAAGGCGGGGATGATAGTACTCGTCCACGAAAAATTTGCGAAGTAAGCTCGTTCTCGGATGATAGTGTTAACTCCATGGACCGTGTAGTTTGTTGCCTTTCCGATGCATCTGTCAGCGGCGACAAACATCCGGGAGCAGGCCATTGATCCGTCTGGACACACGACTTGAAATCCTTCCTTGTCGTATCGCATCCACGATCCGTTATTCAGCCTGTAAGTGAATTTATACTCGTCAAAAGGGTAAAGTTTTTCCAGACAACTTTCGTGTGTATGGGAGAGAGAACCGTTTAGCACTAGGCCTAAATAGCATGAATCCATTGATATATGATGGAATTCAAAGGAGTCAGCTGTACAAACTTTATTATTCATGGCACCTGAACAGTGAGTGAATTTATCTAAGTCCTTGATGACCGTATATGTTTCCTTATTAGGGGAAATCAATACGTGTCCCGACAGATTGGATATTACTGGACTTGAGTTATTCGTCAAGAAAGTTGGGAATGGTGCAATTTTGTATGCTTGCCAGGCATCAGAAGAATCAAAGGGAATGGTAATCATGATCCTGTAATTCTCAACGCTTACTGATATTAAACTATAATAAAACTCTATCTTATGGGCGTCTAACAAAGGAACATAACCCAGTTTCTCTTGTCCGTTCTCCAAAGTTAAAGTCAGATCTTCAATAGGCAAAAGATGTGGCGACAGAACACCCTTTGTGGCTAGCGTGATAGCTTCCACATAGTCTTTTGATTTTTCAATCAAATGTGAAATTTTAGTACGGATATGATCTACTTTAGAACTATAATACGCTAATGTTGCCAGCAAATGTTGCACTTCCATCATCTGATTGTTATTACTAGAATGTTCGTTCACTAAAGTCATAAGTTGATTAATTGATGATAATTGTTTACGAAGTTCGGAAAAAACTAATTCGTTTTCATGTTGCAAAAACTCAATTCTCTTATTCTAATCATTAATTTTAAGACGATTTGAAATTCCTAAGCCGAAACTTGCAACAGATCCGAAGACGTTTAGCATAGCAAAGATAAACGGGTTACGGCTTTCTAGGCTACTGTGTCGCACGGTCCACATCAGCAGATCTCGAGCCAGACATTCTGCTTCGGCAGTTTTGTTTTGCAAGTCGAATAATAACATTTCTGCAACGCTTAGAGTTTGTGCTAGCGAAACCTCTGGATTAAAGGGGAAATGATGTTGATGTAACTGGTTCAATGATTCAGTGAACCTTGACAAGTCGCTTTTTAGGTTAATGACGTCATCCTCTGGCAGGAAAATCACTCGCAAATCAACTTCTATAACTATATTGCTTGCTGTAATGAAAACGTCCTCTGTTCTTTCAATTATCATGCCATGTGTAAAATGTATAATTTTAGTTTTAGCACTCTTCCCACACGACAAAGATGTCTGAACGAACAGTACCTCTCCTAACAATATAAGCTTCATGCTGGAAACCTGCAATGAGTGAAATATATGTAATTACTCATGTTTTTAAAAATTATTCATTACAAACAGAAAAAAAATCTTTTCATACAAATATTATATATACATACTTTATTATACAAGTTTCAGAGATACATAAATTTCCCTCTCTTCCTTTTTACCCTTTCTCTTAACTGCGAATGTGAGCCAACGGTATCAGTGGGTTGGGATATGTTTTGAACTTTAAATCTGTTGGCCGTTAATATTTCTAAAATGCTAAGTGGGCCTTCAAACTTAGGTGTCAATTTATAGTTTAGTCCCTTGCATACATATATTTGTATGTATACCTTGTCACCCACGGTATATGTTTTAGTTGGCTTAGTGATTTTACCATGATTTCTTTTCATTATGAGTTGTGATTCTACTAAATTCTTACGAAGTATATTATATCGACTTACACTTGCTTCCATAACATCTCGTAGGAGATGTGATAAATGGGTTGTAGGCGTAAATACATGGAAAGGTGTTCTAGCTGGGGTACCGTACAGTGCCTCGTGCAGCGATTTTTTAATAGATACATGATAAGAATGGTTGATAGTACTTAGGACCGCAGGTATGGCAATATCCCAGTTGGGGTCCATTCCCCCGAGCATAACTCTTAATAGGTTTAAAACCTTCCGATTTACTCTCTCAACTAGCCCATTAGACTCTGGGTGGTAGATCATGGTATTAATTTTCTTTATGCAAAGGAATTCACACAACGAGTTAAGGAAATGATTATTGAATTCTCCACCCGAGTCAGAGATTATCATGTGTGGAATTCCATGTTTACAAATGTAGCACTCGTAAAACTTCCTAGTGCATTCAATTGCGGTTTTAGTTTTTAGAGCTATCAGTTCTGTATATCGAGTCAAGGCATCTATGATTACCAAGAGGTGCTTATTTCCTCTGTCTGACTTGTAAAACCCTGTTAATAAATCTAAGTGTACTCTTTCAAAGGGTTGGCCGGTCACGGGATAGGCCCCTAGGCTGACAGGTGTCTTCGTGTGCCCTTTGTTTTCCTGACAAGTGCGACAATTAGCTATGTGTTTTTTTTATATCTGTAAGCATCGTATGCCAATAAAATAATGATTTGGCTTTCTGTGACATGATAGAGAACCCTGGATGACCATGTAATGGATTGGAATGCAACCAGTTTAAGACGGTTGGTATAAGTGAGATTGGTACCACTACCTGGTCGTTAGTCACCTGTGGGATGTTGCAGGTTTTCCTTGTCACGGACCTACGCAGAATATTATCCTTAATTATATAATTCTGCTGCATATACTTTATATATTCCTTTTCCTTAGGATTCCTGTTCAAAGCATCTATTATTTTCTTTAACTGCTGATCTTTTCTTTGTTCAGCCTGTATTAGTTCAGCGCTCCAACCCGGGTCTTCCTGTTCAGATACAGTTTTAACAATAGGCACGGATGTTGTTATATCTACTAATTTAGCTAATGGCTCCGTACAAGATGATGCGGGGTTGCGTGATAATGCATCAGCAATGATATTTGCTTTCCCAGGTAGATATCCGATCCTTGCGCCAAAGTCTTGAATGATCATATTCCACCGAGTTCTTTTGGGACCGTGACTAAAGCCTTTAAAGAAGTCGGTAAGGGGCTTATGGTCAGTAAGAACCTTAACAGGATAACCGTATATTATGAACTTAAAATGCACTAGTGAGTTAACAATAGCTAGCCCTTCCTTATCTATTACTGCATATTTACTTTCGGAAGGTCTCAGTTTACGTGAATAAAAAGCTATAGGGAAAAACTGTGTGTCATATTGCTGAAGCAATACCCCACCTACTCCTAGGTCTGAGGCGTCTGTTGCAATAAAGAATTCCTTACCAAAGTCAGGAAATTTTAATATAGGAGAACTACACAATTCGTCTTTCAAAGTATCAAACGCCTGTTGATGCTTCTCAGACCATATGAAATCTACGCCCTTCTTCGTAAGATTGGTTAGAGGAGCGGCTATAATTGAGTAATTACGTATGAATCGGCGGTAGTAGCCACTACAGCCTAAAAATTACTGTTTCCCCTTGACATTAGTAGGTATCGGAAAGTTACAGATAGCTGACACCTTATTGTGGACTACTTTAAGACCTTGACTAGACACCATAAAACCAAAATAGACTAGTTCTGTTTTGAAAACTCACACTTACTTATCCTTACCCTTAAATTATGCTGCCTTAGTCTCTGTAGCACTAGCTCTAGTTTACGTAGATGTTCTTCTATGGTATTAGAAAAGATTACAAGGTCGTCCATATAGGCATGTAGGATATCCCCTAACAAGTCTCCAAACACTATATTAATCATTCTAGTGAATGTAATTGGGGCGCAACGTAAACCAAAAGGCATACGTAAAAATTCATAATGTCCCCTGGCTGTGCTGAAGGCGGTGTATGGGATACTCTCTTCTTCTAAAGGTATCTGGTGAAAGCCTTTAAGTAAGTCCAAACTGGTAAAATATTTGTTCTGACCTAACAAAGATAAAATATCGTCAGTACATGGCACTGGGAATCGATCAGGGATCGTTTCCTCATTTAAGCGACGGAAATCTACACAGATACGCCAGGTTCGATCTTTTTTCGGTACGACGATTAAAGGAAAATTATAAGGGCTGTTCGATTTCCTAATGACTCCTTCTAGCATTTTACCTACTTCATCATTTATCTTATTCTGGAATTTCATAGGGAGTCGGTACGAAGGTACATAGATAACTTTAAGCCTGTCTTTTAACCTTATTTGGTGTTCTATGACATCCGTTTTTCCTAAGGATCCCTCTGTAGTGGAGAAAACATCATGATATTCAGTTAAAAGATCAAGAAATTTCTGCTGAATTTCCTCTTCTTGAATGTCTTTATTGATTTTACTTTTAATAGATTGCAAAAGGGATTCATCCGCAACTGATTGAGCGTGATTGATTTTAGCGACGGTAAGAATGCAATGTTTATAAACTTCCACATCCAGGATGCGTTGATTTTTGTGGATTACTAAAGTGGTATTCAAATGATTACAGACTTCAATGTTACATTGTTGTTGTGAGCCGACCGTGTATATGGCTTCTGTTACGGACAATCCGTTAGTTTTCAGAGTGTTGGAAAGGATTAACATTTCAGATCCCGGCAAAGTTTTCTTTAGTTGCACTAATAGATTCGAAGTTACGTTCGGCTTGAGAGTTTGCGTGCAAGCTGCTATTACGGGTGTGCGAGAATTCTGTTGGGTTGCTTGGATGATTTCTTGATTTATGAGACAAGTGATTGGTTCCTCAATGTTTGGTTGTTTGTCTCTTTTTTGTCCAAAACTGATTTCAAGGTGATAGAAGACTTATAGAATTTTCCTTTGATATACACGCCGTGTTTGGCAGGGGCTAAGGTAATGTTTTAATTGCCCATAGACGGGTATCCTATAATTACAGCTGGATACATATCAATGTTTTGTACAACGATAAAGGTATCGGTAAACATGCGCTTACCGACCTTGTACTGAACATGAGTTACTCCTACCACATTTAAATCATTATTTCCAATACCCGAGAGCCTCACTTCGGACTTCTCTATAGGGAAGTTCGAAAACAACATGTGATGAGTCCGCAGATCCATGATATTACGTGGACCAGAATAAAAAAACAGTGTGAAGGATCAGTGCTCTAAATTTACTGCATGCAATGTAGGACATAATTCATTTTTGCTAATGATAGCATGAATTTGTTGAAAATCTATGGGGAACTGCACTGTTTTTTTGGATTCGGTTGTTTAGTTCATAGGAAAATCGATTGTCTCGCAATGATCTTGTAAA
The DNA here is from genome assembly GCF_015104395.2 of Macrobrachium nipponense. Taxonomy (NCBI): domain Eukaryota; kingdom Metazoa; phylum Arthropoda; class Malacostraca; order Decapoda; family Palaemonidae; genus Macrobrachium; species Macrobrachium nipponense. The sequence continues at coordinate 66,032,592 of NC_087207.1, forward strand.
TGATTAAATTGGTTATTTGGTACAAAAGATGTTGATACGAATGACCCAACATCTTTCTCTCCCCCGCTTGTGAGTTCTGGGTCAACGGCCCGGGAACAAAATTACTTGAAGCACGATTTGTTTGTTTATGATGTTGAACAGCGTTGCTGTTTGTCTGCTTCTTCTTATAGTACTGAGGATTCTTCTTATTATCATTGGCAACGGTTTGCGTGTTTTTAGCATTCTGCTGTTGATTACATGAGAAGCAACGATTCTATGAATGAGTGGAGCTGTTATGAATTGAACAATAACATGTCCTACAGTCTCCAATCATGTGTTCTGGCCTCTTACAATTGTAACAAGTCACCCCTGCATTATTATTATTATTATTAACTATGTTTACTTGCTGTGGTTTACTTTCATTTTTTGCAAAAACTTGAGTAAGCAAGGGATCGAGATCAGTGCACTTAGACATGTTCTTTTTTTATTTGTTTATGCACATCTAGTTCCGTACTGACAGGCATTAGTAGAGGAAAAGACCCAATATAGACTCCACTTTCTAGCCCACCCCTCCCCCCGCCCCCCCGCCCCCCACCCCCCCAAGGGCGTGGCTACCCCCTTCCCACCACCTGATTGGCTCATGTACGTACGTGAGGCCTAAAAAGGTTTGGGGCAGGGCAACCCCCAAAACCCCCAAAAGGGGCGTGGCCACCCGACCCCCATATAGACTCCACTTGTCTGGGGGGTGTGACCACCCTGACCCCATATAGACTCCACTATTCTGGGGAGCATGGCCACCCCTGACCCCAAATTGACTCCATTTGTATTATAAGCTCATGTACGTACATGAGCTCATAATTGACTCCATATGTATGATAAGTTCATGTATGTACATGAGCTCATAATTGACTCCATTTGTCTTACAAGCTCATGTACGTACATGAGCTCATATTAGGGGGGCGTGGCCTCCCTAACCCCAAATCGACTCCACTTTTCTACCCTGTGACGTCACATAACTATAAGGGAATAAAACCATCCTTTCAACCCTCCACTATTCTGGGGGCGTGCCACCCCTGACCCCAAATTGACTCCATTTGTCTTACAAGCTCATGTACGTACATGAGCTCATATTAGGGGGGCGTGGCCTCCCCTAACCCCAAATCGACTCCACTTTTCTACCCCTGTGACGTCACATAACTATAAGGGAATAAAACCATCCTTTCAACCCTCCACTATTCTGGGGGGCGTGGCCACCCCTGACCCCAAATTGACTCCATTTGTATTATAAGCTCATGTACGTACATGAGCTCATAATTGACTCCATTTGTAGGAAACGTTCATGTACGTACATGAGCTCATAATTGACTCCATTTGTCTAACAAGCTCATGTACGTACATGAGCTCATATTAGGGGGCGTGGCCTCCCCTAACCACAAATCGACTCCACCTTTCCTACCCCCTGTGACGTCCACGTAACTCTAAGGGTATAAAACATCTTCAACCCCTGACCCCAAATTGACACCACCTTTCCTACCCCCTGTGACGGCACGTAAACTCTACGGGAATAAAAACCGACATTTCAAGCCCTCCCCCAAAGATTGACTCCAACCTTTCTACCCCTGTCCCCGACAAATGTCCACCTTTCCTATCTGTGACGTCACGTAAACTCTCCGGGAATAAAAACCAACATTTCAACCCCTCACCCCAAATTGACTCACTATTCTACCCTGTGACGTCACGTAAACTCTCTGGGAATAAAACCATTCTTTCAACCCTGACCCCCCCAATTGACTCCACCTTTTCTACCCCCTGTGACGTCACGTAACTCTCCGGGAATAAAAACCAACATTTCAACCCCTCACCCCAAATTGACTCCACTATTCTACCACTGTGACGTCACGTAACTCTCTGGGAATAAAAACCATTCTTTCAAACCCCCCTGACCCCCCCAAATTGGAAACTCCACCTTTCCTACCCCTGTGACGTCACATAACTCTACGGGAATAAAAACCAACATTTCAACCCCTCACCCCGCCCCCCCCCCCCCCCCCAAATTGACTCCACTATTCTACCACTGTGACGTCACGTAACTCTCTGGGAATAAAACCATTCTTTCAACCCCTGACCCCAAATTGACTCCACCTTTCCTACCCCCTGTGACGTCACGTAACTCTCCGGGAATAAAAACCAACATTTCAACCCCACCCCAAATTGACCCCTGTGATGTCACGTAACTCTACGGAATAAAACTTGACACCCACCCCGACCCCAAATAGACTCAGGTTCACTGTTTTTGCGACTCATGTCCCTTTAATTGTTTTCAAAGTAACCGGGACGTTTACCTCATCCTCCTCCTATAAATCTTCTAATTTATATATGCACATTGCGAATATACTCTCTCTCTCTCTCTCTCTCTCCCTCCCTCCCTCCCTCCCTCCCTCCCTCCCTCCTCCCTCCCTCTCCCTCTCTCTCAGCCATTACATTTTGTTTTGTATATATATATATAGGATATATCATATATATATATATATATGATATAATATATATATATTAATAGATATATATATATATATATATATATATAATATATATAATATATACACAGCTGCTTAGATATTCAGAGTATCATGATAAAAGGATATTTGGCGACTGACTTCATCCACATGTGATATCTCCCCCAATAACCATCCAATCAGAGTCAATGTTATCTGATGATGAATCACGCACACACACACACACACACATACACACACACACACACGACACTCACATGAAGAAACGAGACCTTATCGCCATATTTGCCCAGCTGACTTCACACCAACGTGAAATTTTATTTATCATAGAATTTGAGTCATAATCTAGGTGGCGAACACAAGGACAAAGGTACACTTTCATTTTGTTTATTTATTATACCGACTTTGAAAGAGGTTGAAAATCAAATTACAGACGGAATTGTTATTTTATATTTATGACCAATCCTAAATACAGGGGAATGAAATTAATTATTCCATACAAATACATACATTAGAAAAAAACTGTACAAACACGAACGCGATAATATACGCATTCGCTTTTTCAAAACAATACTTCAACGAAACATACGGCTACTATAATATTTTCTAACCTGTTCCTTCACATCACAGCCCTTAGTATATACCACAAACATCTTCTCCAGCACTTTCCCGACCGTGTATCGAAAGACGACGACGTTTCATCTAACAACCTCAAAGCTTTTAAATTTAGCCTAACAAGTTTTTCATATAAATCTTCCACACACCTTTCCTCCAACAGGGATAAATTCTTTTTCATTATAGCCACGCAGCATATTTTACCAATTTTGCTCATTTCATCACAGAATGTAGCTAACACAGGTAAATATTGATTCAACCAAGTCGTATTAACCAGTCCGCTCTGACCAATGCCAGCGGGAAAGATAACATATTTGACATAGTCATACGATGATTTAAATAATTCTTCCTTCAATTTCTTGACCGAAGAAAAAAAGTGATTGAACATCATCTGTTTGGTATCTCTGCCCAAACGATCGGCGTGATCTTCATCTTTGGAATAAGTCACGCTCTTTTGCGCGTATTCATTATCTTCAATGGGGGCACCAATACCGTATTGTGTTAATAAGGTAGCTATGGTGGGTAGATCAACTTCTTCGTCGCATTCCCAAGATGTGATATTTTCAGGTCTTTTCACAATGGCGGACCCTTCAAAACCCCTATCACGAAGACAGGCATATGATGCACCAGTGCGAGAATATCGAAAACCTGCCAATTCGGCATATGGATAAGCTCGAATGACGTCCGTCACAACACCGTAATTCCTGCATGTCACACAGTTAGTGGCCACTACTAAACACATATTCCTCTTCCTGAACTTATTTTCGGACAAGTTCCCGAAAACTAACTTGCACGAGGAGGTTGATGATGCCATGGCGAGAGTTCACGTATTGATGTGACAATCCTTCAAGAGATAATGAACTACGAAAGCCCTGCTACCCAAGACCCCACCCCTTTATCACAATCACTGATTACAAACCTGTTGTGACGAAGCATCAAGCCTCTCCCAGCAATGATTCAGACTAACATGAATAAACAAGTCTTATCATTCCCTCACGCCAAAGGTCATCCACACATGACTCATTTTATCAAAATCAGTATCACTCCAGTCATGATTCGCAGACACGAATAAACAAGTCTTATCATTTCCTCACGACAAAGGCCGTCACACACACACACACACACACACACACATATGACTCATATATAAAACTTTCACACATCTTTCCTCCAATGGGGATAAATTCTATCGCTACAAGGCGTGAACTTCATCTTTGGAATACAATACTTCATCGAAACACCATATGTCACACCTGATTATTACTTCCCAACTGAACACCATAAATACAACCGACAAGGGAAAATTGATGTTATTCCCTACCCAAAGTGTATAGAGTAAGTGCGACACACCGACCCTCCGTCCCTACAAGTATTTCTCTTGACCGAAACGTCATTTCCCTCCGTCACTATTCAGTAAGTAGCATATAAAACACTTTCCATTTACTTGAACATATAGTATAGTAAATATTAAAAACAGCAATAAGATTCATCTGTATATGGAATAGATATTCTTATAAAATATGTACCCGTTGAAAGAAGCGGAATATATAAAACAGTCATTATTCCTCCTTTCAGATATGGG
>NC_087207.1:66037780-66042780 GCF_015104395.2 Macrobrachium nipponense
GGAGAAATTACTTTGAAATGCCGATGATTGGTGTTGTATCTGTGTTGTGTGGCAATGGTGTTATGTCATGGTGTTGCATGCTGGAGAAATGTATGTTATAGATTCAGCAATACTGTGTATGCTATTTGAATTTCACCCTTACTTGAGATTTTTTGCTATGGAGAGTTATTATTATTGTTATTATTAATAATTATTATACTTGAGATGTGTCACGGGAGGTTTGCCTAAGTATAATTATCATTACGGGAGACATAATTTACGAGAGATTTGAGATATTTCATGGGAGATTAGTTGATAATTATTACAGATAATTATTCAGGGAGAATTATTACAATGAATTAATGGGAGAAGTCTTGTGTTAATTATTGTTGAGTTTTTGTAACTTTGGAGAATATTTTCAGTGATTCACGGGGATGAGTTTTGCTGAATCTTGATGAATCTGACTGGATCTTGGTGAATTGTGTGAAATTTTGCTGAACTTGTGCTGAATTTTTGGAGAATGGACAAGCATTAACATTGGTGATATTTTTTTGTACTGATACTGATGATTTTGATGATAGCAATTTTTTTTGGTGATTTTGTGATAATGATATTTCTGATACTGATTTTTTATATACTAATACGTGGGTGCCGTAATGCTATCAAGGGAGGTGAAATCTTTTGTGATTATGGGAAGAACTAACAACACATTGTTTTAGTTTTTTTTTTCTTTTTTTTGAGTTCAGCAGATAATTGCTTGACATCTAGTGAGTTACGGGAGATAGTTAATGGTGCCGTTGATTTTTCTTTTACTCCTTTTTTGGAAATTAGCCATCGCTGACACAAGTTTTTTTACCATGGGTGAATTTGGAATTTATTTTTTTTCTCTCCAGTTAGTGTGAATATTATCTCAGTTCATGACTTAGAGTCATTTAAGAGAAAGTGTTTGTGTTTTAGCTTTTTGATGTTATAGAGTAATATATGGGGAGAATTTTTTGCACGTTTTGATTGCATACACAATGGCACTACATTTTTTCTCTGGATATTTGTGTTCCAGAAATTGTGAGTTTTCTTGCACAATACCTTAGTTGTATTTGTGACAACTTTGTGAGAGATAGGAAACTTGGTTAAGTTTTCTAATGGCTATGTCGTAGTGCATATGGGGAAGTCTTTGCTTAGACACTGTGAGTTTGGAATTCTGTTATAATGACTTGTGGCACGTTGGTGGTTTTTTCTAGAACTTTCTAGACAGTTTTATTTGCCGAGTTTTTGCCCTTTTTTAGCAGTTATGCTAAATGGAGTGAGTTTTTATAGTTTTTTACTATAACATTGAGTTATTCTCTGGAGAATTGGAGTTAGAATTGAGATATATTATTTTGGAGAGATAATTGGAGGTATATATTATTTTGGAGTTATATTTGAGATATGATATGGGAGATATATAGTTGGCCATTTTTGATATTTGCCAATAGTGATAGGAGCTATGTTTTAGTTCAATTATTTTGCAGCCATCTTTGTTGCAAATGGAGACACATATTTTGGAGATTATGGGGGCAATATTTGGGAGTGTGTGAGTTAGATGCCTTGAGTGCACATTTTTTGGAGATATATTTTTTGAGCCTTTGTTTTGTTCACATGGAGTTATTGGGGAAATAGAGGTAAATATTTTGTATTTGCCGAAATAGAGGTGACTATTCTCTATTCCTGGAGTGGTGTCTTTTTTTTTTATTAACATGTGGCTATTGGAGAAATAAGAGAATAATATAAGGGGGTTGGTTATTAACCAAATGGAGGAAATATTTTTATAACCGGAGGGTGTTATTATTGATATGATGTCTCATAATGGAGTTGGAATTAATCTTGGGCGGGTGACCTTTTTTTTTGTGGTTATGGAGTTTTTTTGAGCAAAGAGAAGATTTCTGTAGTTCTTTTTTTTTGGTTTCGTGTCTATTTAGAGGCGAATGGCATTACTGCATTACGAGTCATTTGGAGATATGTGTGCATTTTTTATGTTCACAAGTGTGTTATTCAGATATAAATTTGGGGAAAAAGTCATGTTGAGAGAAGTCTTCGAGACAAATTTTTGAACACATTAGTCATATCCTGGAGTTAATTCTGTGAAATGTGTCAGTTAGACCTTTTTTTTTCTTGAGAATCATGAGTTTCCAAACTTATGTGTCTGACTAGACAATTTTTGCGCTGTTGTTTGAACATGCGTCCGCAGGCGATTTTTCTGCTGACAAGCGATGTGATGAGCCGTGTGCTGATTCTTTTCCTCTGATGGTGACAGATCAGAATTTTTGCAATATATGGAAATGTTGGCTATAGCATTTCACGAAAGCGCATGTGTGAGAGTTTGCTTTCTGGCAAATTCCGTGGCTTTACATGGAGCATTTCTTGGGAAAACGCGGGAGTTATGCATATTATACATGTGTTATGTATTTTGTGATTGGGGAAATCTGCTTGTGATTATCCTTTTTTTTTATTGTTTTTCTTCCTTTTCCTATGAGAGATATGATTTGGGGATTGAGCTTAAGTAGCATTTCTTTTTGGACGGGAGATTTGATTTTACCGGGAGGTGTAATTTTTCGAGGTTGCTATTTACGTAAGGGAGTTTGACATTAAGTCTCATTGTGATTATTATTGCAGTAAAGTTTAAAGTTTTTGCTGTTAAAAGTTGGAGATTTTTGCTGATTTTGTGGGTTGTTTAAATGTCAGAACTAGAGAGAATGTTTTTGGGTCTGGGTATGTTACGAGATACTTTTTTTTTTTTTTTTTTCTTTCTTGAGCTCGTTACGATTTTTTTTTTTTTTTTTCTTGTGAGCACATTCGAGTTCGAAATGTGAGTGCAGAATTCCGTGGAGTTGCTGTGATTTCTGAGTTGTGTGTGTGCTGATGTGCGAGTTTGGAGAATTGAGTTGGAGAAGTTGATGTTTTTTTTTTCTTAGAGAGTTGTGATAATGACTTATGATTTAGTAGTCATATTAAAGGGAGTTAATTGGGAGACGTTCAGTTAGTCTGACTGTTTGAGATCATTGTTTGATAGAGGTAGTATGTTTGGGTTAATTTTCTTAGATTGACCAGAGACTTGACTGACATACTAACACACACCCGCCAAAAGTCGTTCCCCGACGCCAGCAAGACGTCCACCAGCCGTGCCGAGAGGTTGCTGCCATGTTGTCCAGGGTGATTACAAGTATTTCCATGATGGGTGATCGCGAGAATTCTACAGCGTGTTTTTTGGGGATCTACAAGAAGCCGTGAGAGTCTTCTACGATGAGGGAGGCATTCCGTCTTCCTACAGTTGCTACAGCCTGCTATAGCCTGCTACTGTCTGTTCAGCTACTTGCAGACAAGCGAAGAGGGATATTCAAGAATCCTAATGCAGAAAATATGAGAGAAAATGCGTTTTGTGTTATTGGGAGTTAAAGCGTGATAAGACTTTATTTTATAATGCCAGAGACGTGCAGTTTTTACTTATTGTTTTTGTTTTAAAGCCGGACCAGTGTTTTGTATTAAAGCAATTTTGCTAGGCGGGGGCTAGCATATAGGTGCGAGGCCGAGCAATCTGTAAGGCCTAGGGATTTTGATTAATAATATATTGTTCGTGCATTCTCTGTAACCTATGGAATGTGGAGGACAGTGCAGAGATAACGACCTGAGAGTAGCTGATCAATGAGATCTAGGGGATGGCGTGAGATAAAAGTTGCTTAATTCAGGAAGTCAATGTACGACAGTTTATGAACTCTTCCCAAAGTGCCTTTGTGAAACTAGATGCAGCTAGAACCGTGAGGCGCTAGCGAACTGTGTGTTCGTATGTGCGTGTGCGCCTCTTCTATTCATAATGTAGCACTAGCCAAGTCTATGGGGAGACTTTCACAGACATTCGGGGGAGGAAGGCGAAGCCATGATGGCAGATGCCAAAGTGTTTTTATTTATCAGTGAGTGATATTCCGGTTGGGAATGGGTAAGTGTTACCTTTACTTTAGCCAAAGGGATCACTTGTTTGATATCTTGTAAAATGTTCCATTTTATTAACTTTGTCTTTAAACTTGTGTGTGTACTTACCAGGATGTGTTCTGTATCTTTGGCAGACGGTTCTGGAAATACAGGGAACTAAAGAGTTCCCAAGGAGAGGTGTGGACTTTTGGGTGACTTGACAATGAGTTGTAGTTTTAAGTTAAGTCTGTAAGACTGGATTACTTAGTTAATTGATTTAGTTATTCTTGTAATAAACGTTATGTTATGATGCAAACTCTCTCATTTTCATTACCTGTTAGAAATGGAGAAAAGAGGTGGAGAGAAGAGAGAGAGAGAGAGAGAGAGAGAGAGAAATGGGGTGATTGCCGGGAGAGAGAGAGAGAGAGAGAGCCTGAGTGTGTAAAGGATTAGGTGTCTGCCTTCCGTTTCGTATCCACGCTTACCTTATGAATACTGGAGGGATAATCCCCCCATGTTATATATATATATAGGATATATATATATATATATATATATATATATATATATATATATATATATATATATATATATATATATATATGTATACATATATATATATATATATATATATATATATATATATATATATATATATATATATATATATATATATTATTAACCATCTGTTATTCTTGATCTTGTGTTGTACTGAGACATTTCTCTCCAATTGTACTTCATTAACTCCTTGACAATGTCTGAGTAAAGACGAAAGCACTTGGATTTCTGAATATCATTTTCCTGTGGAATTTGCTTATATATATATATATATATATATATATATATATATATATATATATATAGATATATATATATATAGATATATATATATATATATATATATATATATATATATATATATATATATATATATATATATATATATATATTATATATATATATATTATATATGTATATATATATATATATATATATATATATATATATATATATATATATATATCTATATCTATATATATATATATATATATATATATATATATATATCAGATATATATATA
>NC_087207.1:66047780-66057780 GCF_015104395.2 Macrobrachium nipponense
AAAATACGTATTGGTGAACAAATATGACGTTTATAACAATTAAACGAAATAGAATTTAACTTTGACATATTAGAAAAAAAATCATCTTACCAATACAGGTACTGTAATGAAAAAACACGTTATTAAGCAAAATATCGTTTTAAGATATAAACCGGAATCTTATAAGAATCTCACAGGCGACCTGGGCAACATGGGAACGTCATAAAACATCGGTCCTGAAATAAATAAAATGGGACATATTTTATCTTTCACATTTCAGCAGCAGAAATATGAGTTTTCAGCTATAACTATATACTCTGGTGAATATGCAGCTTGTATATGCAATAAAACCTTTTTTTCTTTCAAATAACTTTGTTTCTAGTATACTGTAGAGGAATTCAATATAAAACCAATATCTCGAATATCCTCATTTATCAGCTTGACGCTCCTTGCAAGCCACACGGTAGTGTCGTGGACTGTATGTCGTGGACATGTAAGTCATGTTTCACTAATTACAAAACCAAAATGAGGCTATTACCCCCTCAGAACATTGTATTTATGTAATTTACAAGTGGTATAATGGGTTTTTCTGTGAAAATACTTTTTCACTATATACAATCAATTTAGGAAACGCTGTGCCATTTGGATACATGAGTACTCACCAAAAGTGGATGAAGAGGAGCAGCACAGTACACACTTTACATTATCAACAGCATGTGCTGAACTTCCCTCCAAACAACCAACTGAATCCAATGAGTACGAATTGTAGGAAATATTTGGTAGGAAAGACAAAAGTTACTGGGGAACTGTGTCATTTGGCTGAGATTAAAACTGTTTACGATATTCCCTTGAAACTTGAATACCTAAAGACTTTTGTAGATGTGGCAGGGAAAAGAACTAGAAAAACGTTTTATTAAACTAATGACAAACTCGAATTTAGTAAGCATAACGTTGTAAGATTACCGCATGATGAAAGGTTTTTAGAAATTCTTAGAATTTTAAAGTTTTTTTTAACATAAATGTTTTCTGTAATATTAATGTTAAGAGTTTAGTAATAAAATATTCTCTTTAAGATGTTCCCGGCTGCATATATGAAATTCCTTGTTAAATGTGTGATAAAATATATTGCCGACAAACCGGATAATGTCTATCATAACGAATCAAATAGCACCAGTATTCTGTGAGAAATCGAAAAATATCGAATGCATTATTCGTACATATGAGAGATTTAGGTCATCCTATTAACTGGAGTCAAGCAAGAGCTTTAATCCCATGTAGTGTCACAGTAAAAGGAATATCATTGAATCTTGTTTCATCAAGTCAAATAACGGATATGTTCTAAATTTAAGCCTTGGTTTATTTAAACTCAATGTTTTCATAATGAATAAAGTTGTATATAAATATAAGCAATAAAATTAATATATTTAGTTTTATACATGTTTTTGTACTTGTACGGATACGGTTTAGTTTTTCTTGTGGCTAAATCTGTTTAAGTTTGAGACCGTGTGATATCGGATATTCCTGGATTTTTACCCTTTTGACAATTAACCATCTGGTATACTTGATCCTTTTGTTCACCCGGTAACTTTCTTTCCAACTATATTTCATTCGTTCCTTGACAATGTCTTAGTAAAGACGAAAGCGCCTATCATTTTCCTGTGATATTCTCATATGTAATGAAGTCACGTGTATCTACTGTAAGTTTTAAGCATTTATATATATATATATATATATATATATATATATATATATATATATATATATATATATATATATATATATATATATATATTACGTGTATTTTCCTCTCACATATTTGCATTTGTGTTACATCGTCCCCTAAATTTATAAGCTTTCCAGCTTGATCTGTAATGTATTAACTTAATATTATAAAAGTTTCTGATATAGCTTCCAGTCTAAATCTCTTTTCAATACTTACGCTCTAGTAGGATGATCGCAGCAAAGAGGAAACAGAAGTATTTGATGGTAATAAGCATTCTGTGCGAGCATCAATGAAAATTTAATGAGGGAGATTCGTGAACACAGCACGAGAGTTTCAGGAGATCTACGACTAGGTATAAATAATGGAGATATTGTAACACTTCTGATTTTGCAGCATGAATTCAGAGGGATTTCTGTCTGTCGCCGTCAGTTCATTTCACTTTCCACAATCTAAATGTAGGCATTTCTTCCTCCCTAAGATATATGTTTAGCTCATTCAATCGTTTCTAATCATATTCTGGTTTATTTCTGATTTCATTAATTGAAATGAGTTGGAAAACAATCTGTTTTGATTTGATATCGTAATGAACTTCAATTTCGTATTATATCTTGAAAAAGTTTCGACGTAATATAGAAACTAGTTTTTTAACCTCACCTCCATCACGTTAACCAATCTACTTAATGCTCCTTTGAAAAAAAAAAATTGAATACTTAAAACGCCTTTCAGTCTTATGAATGTCATAGAATTTCGTGCGAAAATACCTTAAATTCATCATACAGAAACGCATATCAGAACTCAAGGTAGAGTTATTTTAAATCTTTGAACAATGTTTCATGATAGTTTGAAGAATAACTACAGGTGAGGGGATAACGGAATAAGAATGCAACCATAACATAAAAGTTAATAGAGGGAACTTTGTATGAAATTATCGTTTAGCACGAGAAGATACCGCTCCTATGAACGGAACAGAGAAACGGCACACCGTACACGTTCCACTTCTAAATAGATACTGTCATCTCGGTACCGACTCCAGCTCGACTGACTAACTGAGCGACTGGTCGCGCATGAGCTTAAGGTTGGCCGGGAGGATTTGTATTCTCTAAGGATATTCCGTGGTACAGAGTTATTATAAAAAAAATAATACCACGTCAGTTACAGCGATGGAAAAAAATATTCTGTAAACAGAGTGATTTAGAATGAAACATTCAGAATTAAAGCTGGTTGCCAGGGAAATGGGACTTGCACATTGAAATATTATTAGCCATTGATGACATAATTATTTGTTGGCTTCTTTTGTTATTGAATTCGACTGCACGTCGTCGGAGTAATACATGCAACTTCCATGCAATGTAATGAATGGTTTATTACGTATTCCGAAATGAACTTATTACACCTCAAGATAAAAATACTGTAGCAATACGAGCGGAAAAGCAGCAGTTTCACGTCTCGGTGACAGAAGGCACATAGTTTACGACGACTCTGTTCAATGTTTACCGTATCTTTTAGGTCGTCGGTGATAATGTGACCCAAATACGGAAATTCGTGCACAAATTCCAGCCGATGATTTCCTAGAAAAATTTGGGTTTCTGCAATATGTTTAAGCGATCTCGGGAGCAGCGACATGTACTGGGTCTTGGTTTCGTTGTATAGGATATCAAATTCCTCTGCATATTGGCGGCAAGTGTCGATAAGTCGTTGGAGACCTTGCACTGATGGGGAAATCAGAACCATATCGTCGACGTTACAGAGGTTGATTATAGTTGTTTCATTGACAAAGAGTTTAAAACAATATTTCAATTTTAGTACAAAATCTTAAAGTTTTTTTATTTTCATCTTTTTGATACATTTTTGTTTGGGAGCTTTACCCTCTCTTTGGTGACTAATTTTTATTTCAAAAATCAATTAGAAAATCGCCTAATTTTTTAGTAGATTGATTAATGTAACATGAAAAGTAATAAAAAATATTTAAATTTTACCACTTACTTTGGTGGCTGTTTTCTGTTTCAATTAATCATTATAAAAATTCTCGAAACAATTTTTCAAAAAATTAAACTGAGAAAAGCTCTAAAAATATGTAATTTTAAATGCAATATCTTTAGGCCTATTGGCTCCCTTTTTGGGAGTTTTGCCCTCTTATTTGGTGACATAGTGAAAAATATTGTATTTAAATTGAAAGATAAAAAAATCGTTTTCTTCGCCCACCCCCCTTTTTCAGGCTATTCTTTTATTTATTTTTGATGCAAAAATACGCCCAAATAAAGGAGGTAAAAACTCTCAAAAATATTATGCAAAAATTTATATATTTCTTAAATGATTTTGTTACATTTATTGCCCGAATTTCAGGTGTTTTTTTTAAATAATTTTCGAAATAAAAATCAGTCATCAAGAATCAGGCAAAATATTAATAATATTAGAATCAAATTAAACCTTTTATAAACTGCTTTTAATTTGAAGTTCATTGTCCTAATTTTAGCCAATTTACTAAATGATTTTAGAAGCAAAAATCATCCATCACAAAGAGGAATGAATTTCAAATAGAAAATGTTAATATAATTATTTAATTTCTGGATTGTACACTCATTTTTAGGACAGATTTTTTTTCGAATATAATTATAAAAATCGCTTAAAAATCGGACAAGAAATATAGCATAAAAAGTTTTGATAAATATTCCAGTTTTTGCACATTATTTTTTGGTTTTTGTCTTTTTGTTTCAAAAATCATCATAAAAATGCTAAAAACAAAATTAAACTGAAAAAAGCTTAAAACATATATAAATTTAATTGACATATTTAACTTGTTTTAGTCCTCCTTTAGATGTGTGATTTTTGTCTCAAAAATCTTTTAAGAAACCACATACATTTAAAAAAAAGTTTCAATTTTGGTACACAATTTTTGAGTTTGTTTTCATCTTTTGATGCAAATTTTTTGTGTCAAGAATCATTATAAAAATCACCTAAAAAGGAGGAAAAAAACACAACATTTATGATAACTTTGAATTCGATTTAATTCTGACTTCTGTTTCCATAATCATTTCGAAAATTACCTAAATCAGGACAATGAATATAATATAAAAGAACGGTATAAAAAAAATAATTATGAACTAAAATTTTTGGGAGTTTTTTTACCCCATTTTGATAACTAATTATGAATATCGCATAAAAAAGGACAAAAAATGAAACTAAAAACCTTATTTGAATTTATATACAATATATATATATATATTTTTTTTTTGGCATCTTTTTGATAAATGATTTTAGCTTTTGTCTAAATTTTAATGTTATATTCATTTTCATATTTTTATTAAATCAGTTATCGAAATAGGGGCGAAAATTCTTAAAATACTGTATTTATTCTGTTTTCCCCATTTTTTAGCGAATTTTTATATTTTTGAAACAAAAAATAGCCAAAATAAAAAAGGAAATATACTCAATAATATTTTGCACAAATTTATAGGCGATTTTTAAAATAATTTTTGAAATAAAAATCAGTCATCAACAAGAGGGAAAGGCTATCAAAGTTAGTGAATTCAAATTAATTTTTTAACTGATTTGAATTTTAAATACATTGTTTATTTTAGTCAATTTTCTGAATGATTTTAGAAACAAAAATCATCCATCAAAAATAGGAAGAAACTCAAACATATTGTACAAAAATTTAAATACTTTTGAAAATTATTTTTGAAATATAAATCTGTCATCAAAAACATAAGAAAATTTTAACCGATTTTTGAGTGATTTTTGAAACAAAAATCAGCCATCAAAAGGATACGAAAATTTCAAAAAAATTACGCACTAAAATTGAAATATTTTTAAATGATTTTTAAAAAATCTTTTGTTGTTTCTCTATTTCATTTTATTTTTTAGGTATTTTTATGATGAGTTTTTGAACAAGAAAACTGCCAACAACCATTAAATAAGAAGACTCTCAAATGTTTTGTGCAATAATTGATATATTGCCCTAGTTTTAGGCGATTTTCCAAATGATTTTTGAAATATAAGTCAGTCATGAAAAAGAAGGAAAAAGTCCTAAAAATATCATATTGGAAATTATATATTATTTAGCTGGTTTTTTCTTTGTTATATTCATTATCCAATACTTATGGAATTATTAAAGTTATATTTGAAACAGAAAATAGGCCTCAAAACAAGAGCAAATCTAACAAGAATATTGTATCTTAATTGAAATATTTTTTTTGCTTTTTTCTTTTTGATTTTTGTCTTTTTCTGTCGATTTTTCTAATAATTTTTTCAACAAACACCAGCTGATAAAAAATGTAAAAAAAAAAAGTCATAAATATTGTAAAAAAATTTAAATATTTGTTTAAATTTTTTTTTTACATTCTTTTTAGTCGATAGTTTAAATAACTTTTGGAGAAAAAATCAGTTATAAAATGGAAGGCGAACCTCCCAAAATTACTGTATTCAAATTCAATTATTTATTAAATTTATTTTTGTTTTAGATTCAGTGTCCTATTTTTAGGCAATTTTTGAAATGTTCTGTTAAACAAAAACTAGTCTCAATAAGGGAGCCAATAAGCGCTAAAATATTGTATTTAAAATGATATATTTTTAAAACTTATTTCTTTTTCATTTTTCGAACTATTTTTTAGAAATTTTTATTTTTAAATGAGTTATTTGAAACAAAGTAATGATAAAATTTAAAAAATTTTCAGGTATTTTCATATTATAATAAAACAAAAATAAATTAAAAATAATAAAAAATTATGAAAATAAATATATAAAAATAAATACATACCTTAAATAAATAAATAATAAATATTTAAATAAATAAATAGAAGTAAATAAATGAAAAATTAAAAAATAAATAAAATAAATGAACAAAATAAATATATCAAAATAAATAAATTAAAATAAATTAATAAATAGAAATAAATGAATAAAATAAATTTAAAATAAATATAATAAATAAATAAATAAATAAATAAAGTAATTTAAAATAAATAAATTAAAAATATAAATAAATAAATAAATGAATAATTAAAAAAGAAATCAATAAAAAATAATTCAATAAAATAAATAAATAACTAAATAAATAAATAAATAATAAATAAATAAATATAAATAGAAATAAATAAAAAATAAAAAAATCAGAAAATAATAAACATAATAATAAATTAAAATAAATAAATTAATATATAAATAAAATAAATGAATAATTAAAAAGAATCAATAAAAATAAATCAATACAATAAATCAATAAAGGAAAAAATAATAAATAATAGATGAATTAAATAAACAAAAATAAATAAATAAATAAATAAAAAATAAAGAAATAAAATAAAATAAAAAAATGAAAACATTAAAAATACAAAAATAAAAAAATAAATATAAATAAATAAAATAAATAAAAAAAAATAAAAATAATTAAATATATAAAAACTAAAAAAATAAAAAATAAATAAAATGTAAATAATTGAATAAAAAAAAAAATAAAATTAGTAAATAAAAATAATAAATAATAAATAAATTAAAAAAAAAAATAAAATAAATAAAAACTAAATAAAAATAAATACAAAAACAAATAAAAAATAGATAATAAATTAAAAACTAAAAATAAATAGATAAATAAATAAATAAAAAATAAATAAATAAATGAAAATTTTAAAAAATTAATAAAGAAAAATAATTAAATAAATAAAAATAAATGTATAAAAAAATAAAAAAAATGGATAAGTATAGATAAATATATAATAATTAGAGTAAAAAATATTTAAAAATAAACATTTGAATAAAACTAAGAAAGGAATAAATAAATAAAAGTAAATAAATAAATAAATATATATAAATAAATAATAGATAAATAAATAAATAGAAAAATAAATAGAAATAAGTCAATAAAAAATAGATTAAATAGAAAAATTTTAAAAATAAAATAAATAAATAAATAAATAAACAAATTAAAATTAATAAATAAAAAAAATTAAAAGATTAAATAAATAAAAATAAATAGATAATAAACTAATCAAATAAATAAATAAAAATAAAAATAAAAACACAAATAAATAGATAAATAGATAAATAAAACAATAATAAAAATGAAAAAAAATAAAAATATATAAATAATAAAATAATAATGAATAAGTAAATAGATAAATAAATCTTCTTCACAGCTGATTCCCATTTTTATATGGGGTCGCCGTTTCGGATGAGCCGTTTCCATCTATTTCTATACTACGCTTCTGCCCCATCAATTCCCTTCTCATGTAAGTCTCCTCTCACACAGTCCTTCCATCTCTTTTTTGGTCTCCCTCTTCTTCTTCCTTGAACCTCCATCCCCATAGTATGTCTCCCAGCGTGGTCCTCATCTCTCCTCAACAGGTGTCCATACCATCTCAGCCTCCCCTCCTGCACTTTCTTTGATACTTCCACCACCTTAGTCGACCCCCTTATGTAGTCATTTCTGATCCTATCCTCTCTTGTCACCCCAGACATCCACCTAAGCATTCTAATTTCTGCCACATCCATCTTCTTCTGCTCTGTTTTTCTCATGCTTGCTGTTTCCGTACCATACAGCATTGCTGTTCTTACCACCGTCTTGTGAAATTTTCCTTTTAACCTAAGCGGTACTCTTTTGTCACAAAGAACTCCAGAGGCCGCTCTCCAGTTGTTCCAGCCTGCCTGTACCCGATGTTTTACTTCTTCTTCCATACTTCCTCCAGCATTAAAAAAAGATCCCAAATACTTAAACTTATCAACTCTCTTTATTTGCTCTCCACCAAGCTGAATACTATCTCTATCATCCCCCTCAGTGGTGGTACACATATATTCTGTCTTAGATCTACTTATTCTCATTCCTCTGTCCTCTAGTACTTGTCTCCATCTTTCCAATTTAATTTCCAGATCTTCCCTGCTCTCTGCGCACAGAACAATATCATCTGTATACAATATGTTCCATGGTACTGCCTCCTTTACTTCCTCTATTATAACATCCATCACTATGTTAAAGATAAATGGGCTCAGAGCCGACCCCTGGTGTAATCCTACTCTCACCTCAAAACCCTGTCTCCCCAACACTGCTCCTCACTCTGGTAAATACATTCCGGTACATCTCTTGTATCAATCGCATGTACTTCTCTGGCACCATCTTGTCCCTCAGACTCCTCCATACCTCTTGTCTCGGGACTCTGTCATAAGCCTTTTCAAGGTCAATGAATACCATATGTAGGTCCCTTTGCCTTTCCCCGAATTTCTACATTAGTTGCCTCAGACAAAATATACCATCTGTTGTTCCCCTTCCCTTCATAAATTCCATCTGCTCTTTACCTATTTGTACTTCTTCTCTCAGTCTAGCATCTATCATCCTTTCCAGTATCTTCAGAGTGTGGGACATCAATTTAATGCCCCTATAATTACCACACTCTTGGACATCGCCTTTCCCTTTAAAAATTGGGATCAATATACTCCCACGCCACTCATTTGGTATCTTTTCCTGTTCAAGGATCTTTATCATAAGATCGTACAGTATATCCACTCCTTCATCTCCTAATACTTTCCATGCCTCCACAGGGATCATGTCTGGACCGGTTGCCTTCCCATTCTTCATCTTCTTCAGTGCATTTAGTACCTCTTTCCTAGAAAACCTCATTACCATGCCAATGTTCACTTGCCCATCCTCTCTTATTAGTCTATTATTTTCTTCATTTAACAAATGTTCGAAATATTCTTTCCATCTCTTCAAAATGTCTTCCTCCTTTCTAAGTACTACACCATCTATATCTTTTATTTGTTTGATATGTGTAATATCTTTGGTGCTCTTATTTCTAGCCTTTGATAGCTTGGTCATTATCTTTAATCCTTCCTTTGTCCCCAGCTTATTATGCACATCATCATACGACTTTGCTTTAGCTTGGGCTACCACCTTTTTCACTGCCTTGTTTTTCTCTCTGAACCTATCTCTGTCTTCCACTGACTGTGACTCTTCCCATCTTTTCTTTGCCTCCTTCTTATCATTTACAACTTTCTCAATGTCTTCATCCCACCAACAGCTCTCCTTTTCTTCCCATATGATACCAGATGTCTCTCCTAGCAGCTCCTTTCCATGCCTTCTTATTACTGCTGCATTTCGTGCCCACCATTCTTGAACATCTTCAATCCCTATATCCATATCCTCCAAAACCCTCCTCTTAAACTCTCTCCTCTTATCCCCTTCCTTCTCTAATTTGTACCATTTAATTTTCCTTATCCCTTTAGCTTTGGTTTTTCTTTCCCTTTTTAACTTCAAATCCATACATAGCAATCTGTGTTGGGCGGCTACATGGTCGCCTGGAATAACTTTGC
>NC_087207.1:66065261-66067761 GCF_015104395.2 Macrobrachium nipponense
GACTGATTTTTATTTCGAAAATTATTTTCAAAAAACACCTGAAATTAAATTCTGGGCAAATAAAATGTAACAGAATCATTTAAGAAATATATAAATTTTTGCATGATACGCATAATATTTTTGAGAGTTTTTACCTCCTTTATTTTGGCGATTTTTGTATTAAAAATAAATATAAGAATAGCCTGAAAATGGGTGGGCGAGAAAACGATTTTTTTTATCTTTCAATTTAAATACAATATTTTCACTATGTCACCAAATAAGAGGGCCAAACTCCCAAAAAGGAGCCAATAAGCCCAATGTTATTGCATTTAAAATTACTTATTTTTAGAGCTTTTCTCTGTTTCATTTTTTGAACTATTATTTAGAAAATTTTTATAATGAATAATTGAAACAGAAAACAGCCACCAAAGTAAGTGGCAAAATTTAAATATTTTTTTTATTACTTTTCATGTTACATTAATCAATCTACTAAAAATTTAGGCGATTTTCTAATTGATTTTTGAAATAAAAATTAGTCACCAAAGAGAGGGTAAAACTCCCAAACAAAAATGTATAAAAAAAAAAAATGTATCAAGTTTCTAAATGATTTTTGAAGCAGAAATCGTCCATCACAAAAGAGAGATGAATTTCAAATAGAAAATCATGTTTAAATGATTATTTAATTTTTGGTTTTTGTATTGTATACTTATTTTTTATGACTGATTTTTTTTTCAAATTTTTTTTTTCATATATTATAAAAATCACCTAAAAATGGGACAAGAAATATAGTATAGAGTTTTAATAAATATTCCAGTTTTTGCACAATATTTTCAGGTTTTTGGTCTTTTGGCTTCAAAAATCATCATAAAAATTGCTAAATATATGAATTAAACTTGAAAAAAGCTTAAAAGAAATAAATAAAAATTTTAAATGATAAATATTTAACGCATTTTTAGTCCTCCTTTTAGATGGTTTGATTTTTTGTTTTTGTTTCAAAAATCTTTTAAAAACCAAAACCCATACATATAAAAAAGTTTTCAAGTTATGGTACACAACTTTTTGAGAGTTTATTTTCACCTTTTGATGCAAGATTTTTTTGTGTCAAGAATTAATTTTTAAAAAACACCTGAAAAATGGAGGAAAAAATACAACATTTATGATAATTTTGGCATTCGATTTAATTACTGACTTTTGTTTCCATAATCTTTTCCGAAAATTACACCCACGATTTTTTTATCTTTCATTTAAATACCATTTTTTTCACCAATAACATAAAAGAAGGTTTTAAAAAATTTTACTAAATTTTGGGGAGTGTTTTCAAACCCCATTTTTGATGATAATAATTTTTAAAATCGCATTTAAAAAAGGACAAAACTTTGAAACTTAAAACCTTATTTTAAATTTATAATTTACATAAATAATAAAATAAGATAAAAATAAATAAAATAATAAATAAAAATACATAATAAAAATAAATAAATAAAAATAAATCATAAAGTAAATAAAAATAAATAAATAAAATAAATAACAAAAATGGGAATAAATAAAAATAAATTTTAAAAAAATTAAATTTAATAAACATAAAAATAAATAAAATTTTTTAAAAGGGAAACTTAACAAAATAAATTTTTAAACATCCCCAAAAAATAAATAAATTTTACACGATAAATAACATAATGAATAAAAATTTAAGTAAAAAAAAAAATAATAGATACAATAATAAAAATACAACAAATAAAAAGAAATAAATAAAAAAAAATAAATAAAAAAATAAATACATAAAAATAAATTAATAAATAAAAAAGAACTTAAAAATAAAAATCAAGAAACAAATAAATTTAAAACAAAATCCAAATAAATAAAAATTAATAACTGATAAATTTAAAAATAAATTACATTCAATAAATAAAAATAAAAATAAAAATAAATAAAATAAATCAAATAGAAAAATAAATTAAACAAATAAAATACATAAAATAAATAAAATAAAATAAATAAATAAAATAATAAAATAAATAAAAATAAAAAATAACTAATAAAAATAAATTAAAAATACATAAAATATAAAAATAAATAAATAAAAATAAATCCAAATAAAATAATAAAAATAAATAAAACTAAACTTAAATAAAAATAAAAAATAAAAATAAAAATAAAATAAACAATAAAAAGTATATAAATAAAATAATAAATAAAAATAAATAGGATAAAAATTAATAAATAAAATAAATAAATAAAATAAATAAATAAAATAAACGAAAATTAAAATAAAAAAACAAATAATAAAAATAAATAAATTAAAATAAATCAAAATAAAATAAGAAAAAATAAAATAGAATAAAAAAATACAAATAAAAAGTAACTAGAAATCCATAAATAAAAATAAATAAAAATAAAAATAAAAAAATAAAAATAAATACAAAAATTACAAAATAATAATAAAAATACAAATCAAAAATAAACTAACAATAAAATAAATAGAAAAAAATACAAATAAATAAAATAATAATTAAAAATAAAA
>NC_087207.1:66080261-66082699 GCF_015104395.2 Macrobrachium nipponense
TTTATTTCATTTTTATTTATTTTTTTATTTAATCAATTTATTTATTTTTATTTTTTTTATTTATTTTCTTTTCATTTATTTTTATTTATTTATTTTTATTTTTTTTTATTTATTTATTTTCCTTTTTTTAATTTATTTTACTTTTTTTTATTTTTATTTTTTATTTAGTTTTTTTTTTTTATTTTTTATTTTTATTTATTTTTTTAGTTTTTTTATTTATTTTTTCTTATTTTTTTTTTTATATTTTTTTATTTTGATTTTTTTTTGCTTTTTAATTTATTTTTTTTTTTTGATTTAATTTATTTGGATTTATTTCTTTTTTTATTTATAGTTGTTTTTATTTTTTCTTTTATTTAATGTTTTTTAATTTTTTTATTTTTTTTTATTTATTTTTTTTTTTAATTCTATTTTTTTATTTTTTTTAAATTTCTAAATTTTTCAGTTTTATATATAATTTTTTTATTTATTTATTAAATTATTTTTGCTTTTATTTATATATACACATTTAAATTCTTTTTATTTAATTTTAAAATGTATTTTTATATTTATTTCTTTTTTATTTATTTTTTTTAAAATTAAATTATTGGATTTCATGAATAATTTTAACAAAGAACAACAGCTAATAATCATATTTTCCATATGATATTAATTTTTTTTTAGTACTTTTTTCCTTTTTTTTTAATTTTGGCTGACTTTTTTAAAGATAATTTGGAAAATCGCCTAAACTAGTATAATATATCAAATAATTTTCACGAAATATTTGAGAGTCTCATCAATGGTTTTGGCATTTTTTGGTTCAAAAACCATCATAAAAAAATCCACTAAAAATAAAATGAAATAGAGACAATAAAAGATATTTTTTATAATTTAAATATATAAAAATCAATTTTAGGTTTTACGTAAAAAAAAAAAAAATTTTTTTTGAAAAAAAAAAAAAAAAAAATTTTCTTCATCCATTTTGATTTTGACTTTTTGATTTTTGATTAAAAAATCACTCAAAAAAAATTCGGTAAAATTTCCTTTTGTTTTTTGAAAATGACAATTTTTTCCTATTTTAAAAATAATTTTTAAAAAGTATTTTAATATGGTTGAGAGTTTTGTTCCTATTTTTGATGGATGATTTTTGTTTATAAAATAATTCATTGGCTTTAAATAAGTAAAATAAGTCTAAAAATTTTAATTTTCTATTAAAAAATTTTATTTGAATATACTAACTTTGATAGGCTTTTCCCTCTTTTTGATGTCCAATTTTTATTTCAAAAATTATTTTTTTTAAAAATCGCCTAGAAAATAGAACGTAAAAATGTTTTTAAAAATACGTCTATAAATTTGTGCAAAAATATTATTAGGTATATTTCTTTTTTATTTTGGCTATCTTTTTATTCAAAAATCAATAAAAAAAAAATACCTAAAAAAAGGGGGAAAACGTAATAAATTCAGTATTTTAAGAATTTTCGCCCTTTATTTTTCGATAACTGATTTTATTTAAAAATAATTTAATACAAATATTGAAAATGAATATAACATTAAAAATTTTTAGAACAAAAGCTAAAATAAACTTATCAAAAAGCTGCCAAAAAAATATTGTATATAAATTCAAATAAGGTTTTTTAAAGTTTCATTTTTTTGTCCTTTTTTATGCGATTTTCATAATTAGTTATCAAAATGGATGAAAAACTCCCAAAACCTTTAGTTCCACATTATTTTTTTTAAACCGTTCTTTTATTTTAATATTTATTGTCCTGATTTAGGTAATTTCGAAATGATTATAGAAACAGAAGTCAGAATAAATCGAATGCAAAAATTATCATAAACTTTTTATTTTTTTCCTCTTTTTTAGGAGATTTTTATAATGATTCTTGACACAAAAACCTTGCGTCAAAGATGAAAACAACAAACTCAAAAATTGTATACTAAAACAAAATTGAAACTTTTTTTCAAATGTATGTTCGTTTTTTAAGAGAATTTTTGACACAAAATAACACATCTAAAGGAGGACTAAAATGCGTTTAAATATTTCATTTAAATTGATATATATTTTAAGCTTTTTTCAGTTCGATTTTGTTTTTAGCATTTTATGATGATTTTTGAAAACAAAAACACAAAAAAAACCTAAAAAAATATTGTGCAAAAACTGGAATATTTATAAAACTTTTTATGCTATATTTCTTGTCCAATTTTAGGCGATTTTTATAATTATAATTTGATAAAAACAAAAAAATCAGTCATAAAAATGAGTGTACAATCCAAGGTTATAATAATTATTTTAACATGTCTATTGAAATTCATTCCTCTTTGTGATGGATGATTTTTGCTTCAAAATCATTTTAGAAAATTGACTTAAAAATTAGGACAATGAACTTCAAATTAGAAAAGCAGTTTGAGTCTAATATTTTTATATTTTTGCCTGATTTTTTTTTATGACTGATTTTTATTTC